>NW_028301610.1:32515833-32818863 GCF_987345545.1 Pholcus phalangioides | reverse complement strand
TTATTTTGTAAATTCACTTGCGTTCCCCCTTTCATTAAGACCCCTTATTCTATTCTCAAAGGGTTACCCCCAGGTGCTCACTACTCACAGTTTGGAAACCACTGATATAAGAAAATAGTCCAGCATGGTTCATTTTATCGAATGAGAAAAGGTCACAGAAAAGTCATCAAATTTTGCTTTTGGTATTTGGTAGACACCCTGAACTTTGGGGGCTTTCATTAGAGGGCAGCACTGAAGTTGAATTTTCTGGGTTTTTAAGATGGCTTCCAGGAGAAAGTGCCTGTGGGGAAAGTGTGACTTATTACATAAAATATTTAGAAATAACATTCTGGAAAAAATTGTATGTGAAGATGAATATACCCTGCATCTCATTTTGGCTGAAAACATTTGAATGAAATTAATTATTTCTTCACAAAAAAATAAGAAAATTTGAAGAAATAAACGTAAGATGACATTTATGTTTCTACTGATGCATTTTTTGAATATCAAAAATGCAAAAATATCTTGAAAATTCCAAAAAATAAACGCTTTGGCCTGGAAAAGATGTGGAATACAAATCGCAGCACCTCCTTAGCTCATAATGTTGGTGTACCAAGGAACATTTAGAGGTTTAAATTTTCTTGTCAACTTTATGTGACTAGAAATTCATTTTTAATATTTTTTAAGGGTGGTGGCCACATATGTCCAAATTTTATTGCTAAATATGCTTCTACTTCATTAAAAACTGAAATATGTTTTTAAAACCTATTTTTGCTTCAATTGACTGCTTTAAATATAGTTTCTTTCCTCATACCATTGGTGAATGGAAAAAACTTCCCAGCTCTATGGTAGATTACCCCACTATCACTAATCTTTTGTACAATATCAAACAATATCTGTCTGATTCAACCGTATTCTCCTGTATAGGTCTACAGGGTCAAAAATATGGTATAAATATATAAATAAACTATAACATAGTTGTTACCAAAGATACAGGGTGACTGTTCATTATTTTTGGGTACCCATTTGGTTAAACCAGGAAAGGTCAAATAATAGTGAGGAAAAAGTTGCAAAATTTTCCTTTGGTTCCAAGGTAGACACCTTGATTAAGAAAGTATCCATTTTCAATTGTGAATCATATTTTTATGAGTACTGTATTTTCTTTTCAAATTTTGCAGTTTCATTTATTCTCTTGTATAGGTCTACATGGTCAACAATATGGTATAAATATATAAATAAACTGTAACATAGTTGTTACCAAAGGTACAGGGTGACTGTTCATTATTTTTGTATTCTCTTGTATAGGTCTACAGGGTCAACAATGTGGTATAAATATGTAAATAAACTATAACATAGTTGTTACCAAAGATACAGGGTGACTGTTCATTATTTTTGGGTGCCCATTTGGTTAAACCAGGAAAGCTCAAATAACAGTGAGGAAAATGTTGCAAAATTTTCCTTTGGTTATGTGGTAGACACCCTGATTAAGAAAGTATCCATTCTCAATTGTGAACCATATTTTTATGAGTACTGTATTTTCTTTTCAAATTCTGCAGTTTTTTTTGTTTGTTTAATAAAACTTTAGATTGCTGCCTAAAGTGACAATCATATTTGGCTATGAAATTTTTTTTTATTTAGCCACCTAGTTTTGTCCTAGCCTGTTGTCTTTGTTTATGTATTTATATCAAATATTCAAAACAATGCAAAAAGAATTAACTTGATATTTTTAAACAGAATCTGTAATAAAAATTTAATTTCCCTTTGTTCCTATTTTTTTTGTTCACATCAATAGGTCATAGCTGCAAGGCACCTAATGAAAGCAAGCAAAGGGATAGTCAGTCCATATGTTGAAGTGGAAATATGTGGTGCTGAATATGATTCAAATCGTTGTAAGAGTTGCACAAAAGGTAATTGTACATGAGATTCAGTTTTTTAGAAGTTAGACTACTTCAAACTTTGATTTACTAATTTGTGAACTGGCCAGAATTCAGATATTGAACATTGCATGTGTACTTAAACTATTTTTTGACATAATTTCTATGTGGATTGTGATATTTATCAGATCATATAACCAAATTTTCCATTCTAATTTAAAAAACAAGAATGTCTGTGCTATTGCAGCCCTAGTACAGCAGCTGCTGTAGCAAAACATTGCAGAATGGAATCAGATGTCACATAAATTATTTTTTAAGAAAAGAAAAGATTATCATAATTTCTGTAATAAAGTTGCGTCTTTTACAGCTTTAAAAGTTCATTTTTAGTTCTTGCAGCTAATTCGAAGCTATTTTCTATTTGATCTTTTTTTTCTTGATTTTTTTGACTTTATGGGATTCAAATTAGTTTTTATGAACTTTTTTTATGTTTTTCTTGTTTAATTCCTGAACCCTTTGAGGGGCACCATATAAAAAAAATGTTTTTGGCCGAAGTAACTTCATATACTTGATACATAGGACTCATATAAATATGTTTTGTAACTATTCTTTTATTTTCATAAAAATCCAGCAAATAACAGGTGGTCGCGCAGCGGGGACATCGCACACCTAGAACACTGAAAGCTTCCCTAAGGTGTAATGCAGGAAAAGCAACATTTTGTTTGAAAAATTCCCTTTCCAACGATTTTGTAGGCCAAAATGATCAACATAAGCATATTGATAGCTGGTAAATCTTTTTCAATGAGATGGCAGTGTAAATTTTCCTTCTTGAGTGGCATACAAATTTATTCGAAATGCCAAATTTTCCATCAGTGGCACTGAAAAAATAATAACATCAAGATTGGCGATGTATCCGGCATCGGTAGAATTTACTGAGATGGTCCCACTTCTTCCTTGAAATCTGGGTTTTGGTTTTTTCTCCTGAACCATATGAAATTGTCAAGAGGATCCAGGCATTGGGCAGTGTATACATCAGCATCATTTTCGTGATAATCCATGCAGTATGCTTTGTTTTATTTTCTTTATCTGGTGTATCATCAGATGCATTAGACTCCAGATCAGAGAGAAGCTCTGAAATTAGTGTAATATTGCTTCAACTGTACTTAGGAATTTTATAGTCATTTCACCACCAATAAAAGTGACAAATGCCCAATAATCGGTTGGGGGGGGGGGACTCAGGGCAAAATAAATTCCAGAAAATAAAATTAAAGCAGTAGAGAGAGTATAGAAAGTAGTCGTCAAAAGAAAAAGCTGCTCTAGAACCACTAGAATGAAAGAATGGTTTTGTGTGGGACAAAAAAATAACATATGTTGTGTCTTCCATTCTAACCCCCGAAATTTCCACCACAAATACACATCTGAGATGTTTCAACACCATTGCTGCTGTCACCCATTTTCTAGTAAACAAGAAAGAGGGGAGAAAATGAAGAAAAACAAGGTCGCTTTGTCTCAGAGAGGTGGTTTCACACTGACGTCACTTGGTGTATCTAATTGCTCTAGGTGTGCGGTGTCCTCAGTATGGAACGACCTTTTTAAAACTTTCATAAATTGATTTTAAACTATTCTTAAGTTTATTGAATGGCTTAATTTCAACAAATAGGGCAAAATCTATAAAAAACCATCATCAATTTTTGAAAAAAAAAATTTATATTAGGAAATAAATTTTAAAACAAGTACCAAAAAAATAGAGAAAATGGCGGATTTTTTTACCACTTGCAAAACAAAACCAGTATGATGCTGCCATCTCTGACAGAAAATCTAAATCTTAAGCTATTTAATAGGATTTAAATGATTACTGTGCGAAAATTAGTTATTTTTTGATGGAATTTTGAAAAGGTGGTTTCGCTATGGGGGACACCGTGCCGGAAACGGTTAAAAAAAATAAATTTCTATGCTGATTTGTCTAATTTTGCTTAATATTATAAAGTTCGTAAAGAAAACTTGAATGGTAAGTTAAATGTGCAACATGTTATTTTGGTGTTGATATCTCTAAAGAGTTCCCTTAGATGAAAACTATATAAAAAGCTGCAGCATTTCTACAAAAAAAATCCCTTCTGTCATTTTTCTTAGTTTGGCTTATATATATACCAGGGGCTAATTTGCCAGAAATTACAGTAGTAATCAGTAGGGACCAAATACATACTGTAGATGAGATGACTTCATATTCCTGCTTGAATTTTTTAAGCAATTGGTTTGTGTATGAAGAACAGTTTCTTCTTACTCTGGTCTGAGACAACCCTTTTAAAAGCGGTTTTTTAAAGTATAGTCACAATGAAGCAGTGAAGTGAAATAAAAACTGTATGTGCTAGATGTCTTACAACAATGTCACAAAAGACTCCATGAAGCTTTCATGATATCCATGTTATGCTGCAAAACAGTTACAAGAAGGGTGTAAAAGCCTTCAATGAAGAATGTCTGACGGCATTCAGCACAAGCCGTATATGGTGGTCGAGTGGTTATAGTGACGTACTCGCGATGCGAGGATCCGGGTTCGAACCCCACGGTGGTGGTCGGCTGAAGTTGGTTTTCTGTGGTTCCCAAATTCAAGGCGCAAATCTGAGCTGATCTTCCCGTTAAAAAGTCTCGCCACAGAGAGCAACAGTCCTCCAACGATAAATCATTCAATCATAACACTTCACTCATAGTTAGAAAAACTAGTGGCAGATGGCAGCACTACACATAACAAGCATTACAGAGAAACAACAAAAACTTCACGTCAGGTTTCACTACACGTACACGCACATTCCCGCATGTACCGATTCGTTGGGGGTTCCGCGGGGTGTGTGTGTAGGCGGGGTGCATGTGTGGTGTAGCAGTAGTATGTGGGGCCTCCAAAAAATGGCTCGGGGATCCATGATGTTCTTAAGTCAGCCACCTCGTTGGGCAATTTGCCTGTTGTGGCGTTGTATTTGTATATATTATTGTATAATTGATACATGATGGTTATGACTATGCTGAAACTTTGACCCATTCTTGAAGGTGAAAGAACCACTTTGTGGCATTTGCTTCAGAATAGTTGCAGACATTTTTTAGGCATCATAGATCATTCACTTTGCACTACCAACAGATGGCACTGCGCCAATTGCTTTCATGAGCTCCTTTATTACTGGTGGCAATATGTATATGTAAATGTTTTGAAATGTTATTGACTAACTAGCCTGTAAAGTGTATAACCATGTTATGACTCTAGGTGTCTAGTAAATAAATAGTTGCCACTATAAAAAAAAAACCAACCCTAATATATATATTGATATATTATAGTTGGTTTTGTAGTATTTCATCAATAAGCAGCATGATCAGGGTGTGAATGGGATTGTGAGCACATTCGCAGATGACACGAAGCTTATGGAGGTAGTCAGGAATTAAAAGAAGAGGTTCCAGACAAACTTGAATATGATTGCAGCATGGGCTAATGATTGGAGTATCACCTTTAATGTTGACAAGTGCACAGTCTCTCATTTTGGTTTGAACAACCCACATTTTAGTTACGAGTTGAATGGTGGTGTCATTCCAGATGATACTAAAATCACCAATTTGGGAATTCTCATTGACGAGCGGCTTAGGTTTTCTGAACATTCTGCAGTAGTGGTTAAAAAAGCAAACAATGTTTTGTTTCATTTTCAAAAAGTCTCTTTGCATTAGTAATCCTTCCATTTTTCCGTGGCCCAGTTTGTCTTGGATTAGAGTATGGCGTTAGGTTTTGGAGACCATACTTACAGAGGGACATTGAGTTGGTCAAAGGGGTGCAGAGAAGACCCATGCATGCTCTTAATGGCACACTGGGCTTAAGTTATGAAGAGAGACTTGATTTTTTTGGAAATGTTTATTTTGGAAGAGCGCAGGTGTCGGGGGGGGGGGGATATGATCAAAGTGTTTAAAATTTTCAATGGGATGGATAAAATTGACCATGAGTTATTATTTCATCATCAATCAACTGCTTTGACAAGGGGACACCAGTACCGATTGGTAAGGAATAATTCTAGTTTGTGGTATTGCAGGGAGTTTTTCTCTAATAGGGTTGTGAATAAATAGAATAGCTTATCTCCAGGGGTCATGAACTTCAACATGATTGACATGTTTAAAAACAAATATGATAAAAATATTGGGATAAATCAATCCCAATCAAGAAGCTATTCATACCTAAATGACACAACCATAATTTTTTATGGGCAGTATCTATATTTATATTTTATGATAATTATTATTTTTTATTGCTCTTATTGGGTTGCTGTATTTTTGATATAGTTTATATCTATATTCGACAACCATATTTTTATGGGCATCTTTTTTTCAGACACTTTGCTGGACATTTTGTCTGTTGTGGTCTTTGTATTTGTATTTCAGTACATATGTGTAAGTTTATGTTTGCATATATATATTACATAGAGATACATCTATTGTACTTTACAGATGACAATGGATTCAACCCAGTTTTCAATGATACATTTGTCTTAGATGTATGCAATCCAGATATCGCTCTTATTAAGTTCACAGTTCTATATGAAGATATGTTTTCTGACCCAAACTTTCTTGCACAAGCAACATATCCAGTGTTGTGTTTGAGATCAGGTAACTAAGAAGAACATTAAAATAATTTCAAACATTAGGCTTATTCTGAAGTAAGAATTTGATTTTTTTACTGGACTAAAAAGAAACATAAATGAGGTCAGAATGTCAAAAAAGTTATTGAATAGGTAGCGGATTTGATTTAGTTATAAAAGCTTAAAATGAAATTTTATGGCATCCACTGCTTCATAATAGAAAAAATCACAGTACATGCATTAGCCAGTTTCACTTCTTATTTGAAGATAGATGACAGGGCAGAATAAACAACACAAACAGCCCAAGCATTATACTAAGGAGACAAACATAACACTTTCCAACATGTTGCACTATGCAAATGCTCACCGCCAAAATGCCATACAGAAAACTTTAAACTAATTTTATGCCCATTCCTGTATGTTCCCCTCTTCACACCTGAGCCAAAACTGACTATTATAAAATTTTTTTTGATTGATTTGTGTTTATTGTCTGTCAAAATGTAATTTAAAAATAAACAAATTAATTAATTAAGGTGAATCAATATCTTTACTAGGACCATTGGCATTAAGTACACGTATGTTTACTCCAGGTCTTAATTTAATAAAAGAATCATTAAAAACCATTAAAAATGAGGTACACCTCTGAGGATAAATAGTGTTGCAATATCTATTTCCAAGAGTTTTAGAAATAATTCTGTAATTTTTTTCTCCACCAAAAATGCACCAATATTTTGTTTCTTGTAGCTACTCGCAATTTTTATTTCACTTTCTTTAATTTCCATTTCTGATTGTTTAATAATTAAAAGTAAATAATTTGAGTTACAGTGAAACCTTGATCTCAAACCAAGAAAAAATATTGTTGTATAGAGGTTATCATTATATCAAAGAGTAGCATTATCATCAGATGCCGGCAAATTTAAGCTGCTGTTAACATCTCTTCTGAATTGCCGCTGTTAGTAACACCAAAAAATGTATTTATCACTGTTTATTGACAACAAAAAGTTATGATTGATCAGATAATGAATAAAATTCAGTAAGTTATTTCACCCTCTGTAGTTGTTTACCGCATGACACTTTTGTATACTATGTAGAAAGTAGCTTTACAGCGACTTCATTTACACTTTTAAAGGACAGGTAGTGCAAAATACTGATGCTATTGGACACCCTTGAAAGAACAAAAAATGGTGAGGAATGAAAAATATATTGAAGGTGATTGCAAGCAAAACATAAGAAATATCATTGTAGCAGTTTCCAAATCTCTCAAAAATATATTGTTATAGAGGGATTTATCACAGTAAAGGATATTGTTGTATTGAGAGGAGTTTAACATTAGACTAGGTAATTCCAAATGCAATTTGAAAAAATATCATTGTGGAGAGGTTTTTGTGTGTGTTTACATTTTATTTTTCCCCTTTGAAATGTTTTTAAAACTTTTAACAAATCAGTGATTAGAGTTATCTGTAATGTTATTTGAAATAAAATGTGATGAATTATAGGTTACCGCAGTATTCCTCTAAAAAATGAATATAGTGAAGAATTAGAGCTAACATCACTTCTTGTACATATCGACATTCATAATGCCAGGGTAAGTATTTATATTTCAGTGTACTGTACATATAACTGCTGTAAAACTGTATGGGCATGTGCAAAAATACATTTTTATTATCTAAATCAGGGGATTTCAACCTTTGCTCTGCTGAGTCCTGGAGTCTGTGCCAGCTCCAAAGCAACAAGATATATAAGTAAATTTGATAAATAAATGAAGAAAAGAGGCTTACGGGGCTTTGAAGAGTAAAAAAAAAAGGTTGAGAACTGCTGATTTAAAGTATCAGTGAATAAATTTTTAACTAATTAGAACTAAATGTATTAAAACTGCAAGTTTGAATACTGTTTGATGATGACTGGAAATATGTTTTCAGAAAAAAAAGTTTGTTTGCCAACCTCTGATATGACAAATTTAGGTTTAATGCCTTCAAGTAGCCAGCATTTAAGAATCGGGTATGAACCATAGGAGCCTTATTAGCATGTGTGTTTGTGGGATAGTGGGATATAATTATATCTGATGGATATTGCTAAAGAATAAAGGGCACTGTTATTATCAATTAATTGATTATCTCAGGGCGGTATTCACTGACATGGTTTAAGCTATAGCCACAATTTTTTGATAAGAGATCGACACGGATTGGTTAAATTCAGGGTTTTAACCAATCTATGTTGATCTCTTATCCAAAAATTATAACTACAGGTTTAAACCATGTCGGTGAATACGGCCCTTAGTCAATTAATTGAACCAACCCTAATTTATATGTATATCATTATTATCAAAATTGTTTGCAATATGTATACAGCAGTTGATACAGTTATATGATTGAGGAAAAACAGATCAATTTTGGTTTGCTTACAGTTTCCTCGAATGAGGTAATTAATAAAAGCTTCATACCCATACTGTTTTCTAAAGTCATTTGGAAAGTTATCTGAAACACAAGTATCTACCTTTGGAAAGTTATCTGACACACAACTATCTACCTTTGGAAAGTCTGCAGTGCCTCTTGCATTTTGGCATTAGTCAGAGGGTTCTCATCGATGTTGACTGACATTCCAATATCATCCTTCTAAGACTAATTTTTTTTCTTATCATTCAATTCACACACACTCTCACAAATGCCATCTTCAGTGACTGTAGCTGCTTCTTGGATTTGATCATCAATTTCTATCCATTGCTCAACATCTTCAACATCCTTATAAATGAGAATAGAGAAGCTTTTTATTATATATATATATATATATCCATGGACACATTTTTTTTCAGCCATTGTAAGGTGATACACCACTTATAAAGTGTCTTTTTTTCTTCTCCAGCTTATTATTCATGTCACATCATCTCCATATGTTACCTTGGAGTTCTCTTTCTCTCTCTCTCTTTTTGCCAAAAAATCAGTCATCTCACTTATTCCTTGTCCTACCATCTGAAAACAAACCCTATCAAATTCTAGCATTTCCTTCCTCCTAAATCTGTTGGCCTTTCATTTCTTAAAATTTCCAATAAAGAAATAATTTCTCCCCTAGATATTGCCTCTGAGGTCAATCAGACTTTCTCCTTGTTTTTTTCTTCTGATCCCACTTTTCTCCAATACTCTTTTACTAATTCATTATAAAACTCCAGTCCTTCTTTTTTTCGTTAAAGAAGCATGTCTGAATCTCATAAAAATATAATAAAACCCTACTCTATTGGCTCCAATGGGATCCCAAATTATATTCTCAAATGTTGTGCACCAATATCTCAGACTATCTCTGAATCATTTTCAACATCTCATTAAACACATCCAAATTACCTTCTGACTGAAAATTGATGAAATAATACCTATTCATAAATCAGTTCCACTGTTGCACCCGCCTTAATTCTTCAGGCCAATCTCAATTACCTCCTCATGCTGCAAACCTTTTGAACACATAGTTGCCAAGGAAATTCATACTCACCTTTGATCCAATAAATTTATTTTCTCGAGATCAACACAGTTTTAGGCTATCATATAATTAGGCTATCATTTATGATATAAAGTTACTCGGTTGAGATTTTCCTATTGCATATGTTAGAAATTTGTTGGTGAGAAGCTTATGTCATAGATGCTTTCATAATACAGTCCACCTGTACAAGACAGAACGTCAAAAGACTGAAATAATATTCCGTTTCAGACAGATTCCCATTTTATAAAAGTGCAAATCACATCACGAATCATTGGAAAGACTATATTTTGATTCCGTTTCAAACAAGTTTCCATCTCATACAGTGCCTTCTTAGACAGGTTTCACTGATCTTCACATATTGATGGAAGAAATTTTGAGTTCTGAAACATGGAAATACACCATGTCTGAATAAGTGTATTATTAATCACTTGTCTGTATTTGTTCACTTGCTTGTGCTTTTATTTAATTTAGTTGGGAGAAAAATATTAAGGTTATAAATATATCTAAGTAAGAAGTCTCTACTGAAGTTATGTAAATTTTTTTTTTTTTTTGGTGCATGATAAAATTCCAATTTGAATAGAATGCATCTTCTATTCATCATAAACATATTTTTCAAGAATTTTTTGTTTTTGTAATTTTATTACACATTTTTTGGATTAATTTTCTAGGAAGAAGCTGATATGTATGCCAGCATTCAGCAACTGAGAGACAAATCTAGAGAGCTCACTCAAAAGATAGAGGAAGTTCAACAATCAGGTGATGAAGCCATGCTTCAGTCACTGCGAGCTCAGCTCAGTGCTACAGAAGAAGAGCTTCTGAACAAGTTTGAGGAGAGAAGGTGAGAGTTTTGTTTTACAGTGTGAATTAATGAAACCTATCGGACTTCGTGTCTATGTTTTATACCATGAGGGGAAGATTTTGTGCTCTTTGGTCATTGTAAATGAGTAAAAAAAATTTTTACTCGCATGAGCGACAAACAACTTCAAGACACAGTGATCAAGTGATGCCAAGTCGAGGAAGAACTTTGCATTTGTGGAGATGTTTTCTCCCATCTACCTACATTGTACACTGCCATTCCTGTTTTTTATTTCCATTTTTTTTGCAATATGATAATCTGATATCATAGTGGGCTTACAGTTGAAGTGTATCTGCAGGTTCCTTTTCAGTTTTAATTATGTATTTTAAAAAAATTAGAAAAAAAAATGCAAAATTAACTTTTTCTTAATTTTTTTTTTTAGGAGAGCTGCACAAAGTACAACATCTGGTTCCATTGACTGACATAGTAGTTCATTATTCTGAAATTGTGACATAGTAGCATTCTTGATGTTGTACAAAATATGTTATGTGGTGCTGTATAAATGATGCTAGAAATACAATATTTGTCATGTATATATGAAAATTAACTTTATCGAAATCCTTTAGCTGCTGTGCAGTATTGGATCAATGAAGACTTTGAAGCATGTATTTTATAAGATTGTGGACAATGTGCAGTTGATTTCCAACAGTTTTTAAAACTCCGTTTTTATAAATTTTATAATTCTTGTGTATCATAATTTAGAGCAGCATCTGTTTTTGGAATAAAATAGAATTATTTTGAGTAATCAAATCAAGTTTGAATGGGTTCCAGAAATATATATATATAAAACTGAACATTCCCCCCCCCCCTTTCATATACATACTTTAATTTTATCTGATGAAACATTTTATTCAGGGGGTTTGCTGCTTATAGTTTTTTTCTTTTTTTATTTTTCTCATAAATGAATATCAAAAAATTTAATTGCCTATTTGATATAGCATTGACCTTTTTTTGATCAAGAGACATGTAATATGTATTGCTGTAATTTTTCTAGTTCAAATTTTGTTTGTGTATTTATGTGCAATATATTTATGAAATATGTTTTATATTATGTTTACATTACATTTAAAAAAAATGAGTTCCATCGTTTTAATCAAACAAAAGCAGCTTGAATACAAAGTGAGTTTTTTAATAAAAAGAAAAGAACAAACAATGTTGCTGGAAGTAATAGAATTTATTTTTATTTATTTAGCTGCATAAAAAAATGGAAATGGATCAGTCTTTTCTTTTTTTTTATTGTCAATAGCGATGTAAATTGATGTATAAAACTGATTGCATTAGCATCTTGTGATATTTATTCATAATATGTTTGTAATGTTGGTGATACTGAGTTTTTATACATTTATGAAGGCATGTTTTTGTTTATAACTGTTTTTACCATGTTTGTGGTCAACTCCAGGTGTACCTATCTTCAGTCATTTTTTAATTCTATGTATATGTATATTCGTTGTGGTAAAAGCCAGAAGACTGGTTAAACCTAGGTTTTTACTAGGGTGAGTTGGTAAAAGCCTGAAATATATGCTTGTAAACATTACATTTCAAACAAACATTCAATTCAGACTTTTACCAAGTCAATGTGCCCATTTTTAATGAATCAATTAACCATCATGAACTCATTAGTTGCTGCCACTTATTAATTAATCAATAATTATAATTATCAAAATAATTAACAAATGAATTAAATAAGACCATGAACACTACTTTCCTGACACTACTTAAGCAAACAATTTTATAGTTAATTAACTAATTTATTTATTTACTTCAACAATAAAAGCTTGTTTTTAATGAATCAGTTAACCATCATGTTATTAGTTAGTACACATTATTAGTTCCAGATGCTTATTAATTAATTTAATAGACCTTCATTGAAAAACAAGCTTTTACTGTTCATGGTAAATTAATTAAATTAATGAAGTTAAACAATTAATTACCTACTTCTTCATTATAAGTAGTATTTACTTATTGTTCATGATGGTTAATTGATTCAATAAAAACAGGCTTTGACTTGGTAAAAGTCTAAAATGAAAACATTTACAAGCATATTTTGGGCTTTTACCAACTCACCTTGGCAAAACCTAGGTCTTATCTCCAGGCTTTTACTGTGACATATCACTGAATGATACTGATCCATACTTATCTACTTTTTGAATGCTGAATCTCTGTGAGTTTCTTTCTCAAAATTCCACTAAAAATAGATAGTATGGTTCTATATCAGTTTTTCAACATGATCCATCCATTAAGCAAGTACCATATTTCTTGCAATGAGTGACACAGCATTCATGTTTTTCAAATTCATCATAATTTTATATGTTAGGGCACTTACCCTGACGCAGTGCATTTATTATTTTTAGGAACACATTTTCCTATAATATGCAAAAATAAGATATTATTTTCAAATATCAGCTCATTGAGTTGTAATGCTAGTACAGAAATTTGTACTGATTGTCTATTGAATATTCTCAAATAAATACTTGTTTGTAGGATAAAAGAATGTAGACATAATCTGAAAGGCAAATTTTACCGTATCAAGTTGTAGCTCATACATTGATGCAACAGTTAATTTAGGCTCACAAGTATTTTGTTGATGGCGTTCATATGACCATGCTGCATTTATAATGAGAAATATGGTATATGTATATATACGTATAAGTTTTTATAATTTTTTTTCAAGCCTTTTTTGAAAACACACGAAAAATAAATTTTTTTGACACATAATCATCTTCTCTGTGTTCATTTTTTATAAATTAAATAAAAATGTATAAATAAAATATATCAACCTTCATTAACATTTAACCAAAAGGACCAAGGTAATTATTTTCCATTAACTGGATTACATGTTATCCAATAATGAAAAAAAATGCAATATGGAACCATTGAATAAAATAAGACAAAAGAGATAAATGTGATTCTAATTCAAGATTTTATAATTTTAATTACATTGGCTACATTCAAATACATTTGTGACTTACATGCCCAACATATTCACATATCTGTTATAGTTGGCTAAAATACCCATTCATAGAATATTGTTTCATTTTTTTCAATGGAACAAAATAATATAATTCGCCAACATGCCATAAAAATCGGGGGACATCAGCCTTTTGAATGCGTCTCTGGAACAAATGTGTTTAACATAATAATTTTGATAATGGTAATAAAAATTGAGCCTTTACTTACAGCTCTCAGTGTTTCTCAACCTTTTTGAACCCAAGGCCTGAAAGAATTTGATGAACCACAGACATACAGAATGGGTGATGCATATGTCCAGTAAAATACAGACATTTATAAGCAGGAATAAAATACATGTGAACAGGAATATCCATAATTTTATATGACATATTTTTGACCATTTCTAGTTTTTCATAAAATTACCCTGTTTTTTTCGATGAAGCTTGTTTGAATTTTAATCTTTACTAAAATCATGAACAAAAATAATTTTCATAATTTATAAATTATATTATGATAATTATGGCTATAAATACGTAAATATTCATCATAACTATTCATCTTAAATATTCATGTTTTCAATGTTCTTTCCTTTATTTCAGCTCATTGCGATTTCCAGTAGCTCTTTATTTCTTGTATATTAGTAATCTCTCAGCTATTTTAGCAACAATTGGTAATTTTGCTGACTAATTGCCCTTTTATGAGACAATAGGTGATCATAATTCCTGGTATTTTTTATCAAGGTAATATGGTCAATCAGTCAGGGGGAATGTTTCTTTTTTTTTTGTGTGAATTACATTTTTTATTTACTTAGATTTGCAGCAACCCTTTGTTCACTCACCCGTCAATGATTTTAGTAATAATTTTTATTTTTTGGCTACATTTAATGATATCCCGTACTTATGATCAGACTTTTTTTTTGCATTTTTCTCAATGAGATACATGATTACCATAAGTGAAGGTTTAATTTTTACTTCAACTCAGAAAGATATATATTACTAATATTGGTTACAACAATTGAATAGCTTTTCATTCAGTTAGCAAGTTACCATGTTGCAACCCTATTGAGGACAAGATCCCTAAACATACATTCGCATCTCATTCTTGCTTTTTTTCCTCACATTAGCACATAGTATAAGTATCATATCGGTACTAGCTTTAAACTGTACTTCATCCAGTAAAATATACAATTTGTCTATGAACTCTACAGAAAAATGAGAAGGGACGTACACGTCTTAAAAATATATTAGACAAACAATTTTTCTTTTGACTTTTTTATTGCATGGTTATGTAATTTAAGCCATTAGCATTAGAAAAAAGGGAGGGGAAACAAAGTTCCTAAAGTAACCCTTTGAGAGTGGAAGTTGAAAAAATATTTTCCCCTACACTCATAATACTGTTAGAGAGGAAAAGAGACATTTTTTCCCTCTGTAATTTCTTACGACTGGAAGAATTTTTTTCAATCTCACACCTTGTGTGAAATGTGAGAAAGGTGAGCACAAACGCCCTATAATGTGAGCAAGGTTGCCATATTTTGGTGACTTCCTGAAATGGTAGTTTTCTCTAGGACATTCCGCATTAACCCAGAAGAAAAATATAATTTTTTGTTGTATATGGTGTCCCAGAACTCTACTGCAATAGAGATGGGTGAAAGCAGGGCCGGTCCCAGAAATTTTTCCGCCTGAGGCGAATGATTTTTTTGCCATCTTTTGAATATGTCTGTCTAAAAATAGTTTTCTTTTTTCACATCTTTTACCCTAATACAGTGGCTCCTAAAGTGTGGATCGTGACCGCCTGGGGAGGAGTGGGTCACACCGGTGATTTAGGGTGCTATATTTCATACTTCTGCCAACCGTGGCTCCCTTGTCACGACAACGTTTCTACGCGGCTCCCCAGAATAGTCTAAAAAAAGCCACTTCAAAGCACTAAATAGGCAATCATCATTGTTAACAGCTCTCCGTGACGTCCTCAATAAATGTTCGTGAGGACCCTAGGACTCGCGGTGCACACTTTGACAAACACTGGTCCAATTCCATAGAAAAGACACAGAAAATAAATAACTCAAAGATTTAAAGTTTTCTATGTCGGAGACAAATTCGGCACTGATATAGTGTCGACATTTTTCGTGGTAGTTTATGATGAGGTCCTACCCGACAAATGTCCATGCATACTCCGTGAAAATTTCAACTATATTATATCCTATTTTTTGTGAGGCCCTCTTCTATTGATCCCCCGGGCCGTGCCCAGGTGGATCCATGCGTTAAGACGACACTGTATGTAGAGACCTGAACCCGAAGAAGCAGATGCACTCAGGTTCTCACCACTTAATGCGATTGCGATTTCGGACTTCCCCGAACGATGGATGCAACTAGAAAAGATATAGTCCAGCTGTACTTTTGGAAGTGCAGGAAGGAGGTATATGAGACGAATTGAGCATTGAATAGCAAAAGAGTTAGCATTTCAAAAGTATTGTGTTACTTGCACTTATTTACCCACTCACGCTTTCCACTCAAAACGATTTCAATAAGTACAAATCTGCAAGGGAATTTGGAACGGGAATTTTTCTTCCTTTCAGCTAAAATCCTGAATTTTTGTTATTCAACCATTGTGAGGCGTAGAGAATGGAACTGTCTAAATAATGTATATCACAAACATCTTTTTTAACGCACAATATGTTTTATAGATCTCCTGAGAAAGTTTCTCGGAAAAAAAAAATTAATCTAAAGGACGGATCCCACGATTACTTGGTTCGCGTCGCAGGGTAAGATAATTAAAGTAGAAGATAATAAAGGTCTTTGTCTCTCTCTCAGGATCCGCGGTCGCCTCGGGGAAGCAATAAATGTTTATGGCTTTCAATATAAAGGGCACGGAACATCTAGCCAACAACAGGGAAAGTTCAGACATTTCGAAAAGGATAGAGAAGGCAAGGCCGCAACTAGGGGGAGAGCAGGCGGGTCTAGTGCCCCAGGCGCTGTACCTGAGGGGGCACCAATTTCATTCTCAAACCTTACCTTCAATATTACAAGGGGGCGCCAAAATGAGCACTTGCCCCGAGTGACCAAGCATTTAGTAGCGGCCCTGAGAGAAGGTTCTAGTTCTAGTCTCCTATATTGTTTTACAATCTGATAACTAGAGCTCCGAAGTTCAAGCAAAATGCCATATAAATGCCTTTTTTTGTTTTTTTCAAACTTTTTTGGTAAAAATGCCTTTTCTGAAGTTTTCCTGCCATAAATGGCTATTTTAACATATTTTCAAGTTTATTAGTGAATTTCAGTGTCCATAATCTATTGATTTTGAGCATTGAGAACAAAAGAATTGCTGTTTTTCAAATTCCCTAACTCTCTCAGTACGAATTATCATCAGAAAGCTACACCCCTATCCTTTCCAGCACCATTTAAACACGAATAAGTGATCTGAGAGATAGAGAAGTTGGTGTTGCCGTGCAAAAAAAATTAATTTTGGTTTGACCAGGTGGTGTTAGACGTGAATGATTTTGTTTCAGATCAACACAACCCATGTTAGAAAATCAAATGATATAGGTCCGTTCCACCCTTTGCAAAAGTGATAACAATACCTGAATGATAATTTTATCAGTGATTCTAATAAGTGGCATCGACTGTAGTAGCAATAGATGCAACCAGAAAAATGTATGCTTTTGTTTCAAACACTTGTTTAACACAACCAGAGGCGGATTTATGGTTAAGCCACCTGCGGGCTATTCAAATTTGCCGCCCTGGGTTAAAACCCGTTTAGCTGCCCACCTGTAATTATGGAGACTTTTAAAATTAAGACCATACATCCCGTTTTACGGGACATGAGCATTTTTTCCGTTCTTGTATGGTTAGGCTGTCTTCTTATTTCCGTAAAAATGTTCAGTTTGTCACTCTATTCATAATTTTTGTCAGTCATTTTCTGCACACGAGGACTAATTACAGTGGAACCTACAAGTTATTGCCGATTCCGAACGGCAGCGTTCGACATTTTGCTTTTTTTATTTATATTCACCGAGAGGTTGGTGACTTAAGCCCTCGGTGTGGGACTCCCTGCTGCAGCAATCATGTTGTCACCGTTTCTGTTGCAACCTCCCCCCCTTCCCGAGTCAGGAACGTTTCTGACAAGAATGATTTGGGTATCGAACTCTCGCGACATCTCTAAACATCCTTTGGCACTTTAGGGTAGAAACATAGTGCAAGCTGGTTTCCGATTCTGCAAATCCGCCCTGTTAAGGATTGGTTAAAAACTTGAGTTTCAGGTTCTAATTTAAAAAAATGCTCAAAATGTATTCAAAAATCATTCTGTACCAGTTTTGAGAGTGAAAATACAATGTGTCATCAAATAAAAAAAACCTAAATGTTTATATGATCCTTTGTCGTTGAACTTCTAATTAGAAAGTTGTTGTCCTGTCGCTCTTGAGATCACCAAAAACCAAAAACCTCACGTTCCTACGTGTCGCTGATATATTTGAATTAAAAAATCGAAGAGAAAAGTTGGGAAAGAATAGCATAAACTAACGGTAAACGTTTCTTTACCTCATTTACGCTGTTTTTGGAACTTTTCTCCGAGTTTTTGAATTCAAATATTTCAACGAATATTCCACTTAGAGACATGGAATTTTTTTTGTTGGCCTCGGGAGAGAAAGGGCAACAACTTTCTGATTGGAAGTTAAATGAAAAGGCGACCGTATAAAAATTTAGATTTTTTATTTTATAATGCACTGTGTTTTCCATTCCGTCAGGGCCAGACTTAAGCATGTGTGAAGGGTGCGGCCTCACCGGGCAGCAAAATTTTAGGGGCCGTAAAACGGGATAAAAATACTTGGCTTATATTTTGACGTTACCCTAACGTTAACGAAGCAAACCGATTAGAATTCTGTTCAAGACCCACGGTCCCCATAAGGGTGGGGCTGACAGGACTCCAGCTCGGGACGATTCTTATAACTTTTTGTTTTTAGATATTGCAAATTCACTATGGTGGGGCCCATCAAAGATCCTAGCTTAGGGGCTCTGCTGAAGGAAATGGGGGGAGGGGCACACATGCAAGATCTCTAAAATTCAGGCATTGACGCCTCTGGTCTAGGATTTTCGCAGAACTTCCCCCCCCCCCCATCAAGCCAAACCCGGAGAATAATGGAGGTGGATCTACTGCCCTGGGCACTGGATCAGAGAGGGCGCTAAAATTATTCAAAATTACATGAGGAAGACCATAATACATGCAATACATGCTTGCCGGCTAAAAGAGTATCTAGTTGCGGCCCTGGGTAGATAATCGGTTGTCTAGCTCCGACATTCCCCCTCCCCCAACTTTCAAGTGTCTAGGGGCACACTTGCAATTCTTTAATTGAGCAGCGGGCATCATCGTCCAAATTTACTGTCGAATGGTTTTTTTATGACGATGAAATAGTAGTTTGATATGCATTCTCGTGCTAATGTAAACATGGCATGCACCAAGATGTTCATTGACACTAGGGGGGGGGGGGGATTGGGAAACTCCGTTATAGAGGGCCGTAAAGCTGTTTTTACACCGGGCCGCTTAATGCTTCAGCCCGTCCATACATTCTGTACCAGTTTCAAGAGTGAAGTTGGTACAGAATGATTCTTGAATACAATTTTGAGCATTTTTTTTAAATTGTAACGAATACCTCTACGAAGAACGGTTGATGAGATGAAGACCGAATTAGGACGTACAGGACACCCTGTATATAAAGATGTTTACATATAGGTGATGAGTACTGAGTAATCGAGCTGGAAATTTAAAAAAACTAAAAACCGTCAGTCCATATTTCAGCAGCTTCGGGCTATTATTAGTTATTTTATACATATTTTTAATGCATTGCGGTTCCTACTACATATATTAGAAGTAAAATTGCTTGAAAAATAAGTCAAATTACTCCTTCGTTAAAAATTCTAAGCAATTCTTATTTATTGATGAAACTAATTGTTAAGCAAGCTCTTAGCAATTGCAAATTATAAATTTAGTGATGTTGAGCAATTACAGGAGTCTAGTTATTTCTAAACATTCAAAGTAACTTGATAAATACAAGTTTGTCAAGATATTCGAGGTAAGAAATTGAAACAGTTCTTCAAATCAGCATTAATTACAGATTTTGAATCATCACTAGTTTGAATATATACTGCAACAAATAATAATTCAATTTTTATATCCATCCATGGCGGCACCCTTCGATATCAGGAGCTACAGTTTTAGGTTTCACATCCTTTTTATCTTCATTTTGTTGTTTTTTTTGCGGGACCGGTATTGATGATTTTATCCCATCTTGAGATTTTTGCATTTTCATAATTTCTGGCATACTCCCTGTTGGACTATGGATCGAAACAACGACAGAATTCTCTGACATCTTGAACTCTAGATTTTCGACTCTGGGTCGAGATTCCGATCTTCCGTCTCCTTCAAATGGAACGTCTATTGTGATGGAAGAATCTCCCATACTTGATGGATCAGCCTGTGTTTTGTTCACTTGTTTACCTGAATCTTGAACTTCAGTCGCTTCTGAAGTTGTTCTGCCGATTAAGGTTACTACTTGGTCAGGATTTCTCGTCCCTGTTGACACCCCTGTTCTTGGGACTTCATCTTTGCAGTCTTGCTGAACTGATAATTTAGTTCTTTCTGTAGATTTTGAAGCTGGAGGGGGCAGAGGAGCAGCACTCTTGCTCTTTTTCCCACTCATTTCAGTGGGAGAATTTTTCAACTCGACCACTTTCGGTGTCGTTTTGAAAGATACGCTCTTTTGTACATGAGAAATATCAGCTATGTTTTTATTGGTTGCTGGATGGCTGGCAGCAATTTTTTGCGGGCTATCTTGCCTTTGAAAATTTTCAGTAGATTTCTGCAGGAGTGGTTTTGGTCGCGCGATGTCTTTAGACATAACTGCTGAGTCATTATCCCGCAAGGTCGTGCTAAGGCCTCCATCAAACGGCATGTTAGCTTGGGCCGTCTGTGTCTTAGATGCCTCAGTTTTTTTCATCTCTGCATCTGGTATCAAACTGGTATCGTTAGGAACAGGTATGTTCGACTTCAATTCTTTTTGACCATCCATTTTAATGGGAGAACTTGGCACCCGATTCTTTTCTTCATCTTCATTATCACTGACTGTTGAGGACTGCCTTGTTGGACTGTCAGTCCTACCGATTATTTTAGATTTCTTAGCCAGTTGTATGAGGTCTCTCCATCGTTGACTTCCTGCTGTTTCAGGAGCTGATAAGCCTACAAGTCGTGCTAAAACGCTTTTATTCCCTCGAATCTCTGGAGCAGCATCTTCTGCGCACACCTCCATTAAACCAATGCTGAAGTCATTTATCAGGCGGCGCTTGCGTATTTGGATCTTACCAGGGGTGACTGTTCCATAAATGAAAAAGATAAAAGAGATTAAGTGTATATATATTAATAAAAATGCTTATTCTTTAAAGTTTATATTTTCTTCAAAAATTTAACATTCAATCAGAAAATTAAGTGTTGTATAGAATATTAAATTCACTTTAAGTCGTTTTCAGTACTTAAAAAACAATGGATTTTTTAATTTACATTTTAATTATTTGGCAGTTTTTTTTTCTCCTTTGCATTTTATATTCGTGTGTTCCTTTAAGTGTCATAGCAATAACCACTATACCACCCCCCCCCCCTTCTAAAATGTCACATCTTTTTTATGACATTTATTATTTTTTTGTAGGTTGTGAGCTTTCTTCCGATTTTCACCAGGTGCAAAGTCAAGGGGATAGGAAAAAATGTGTTCCATTGAGAAATCAGCTTCACAAGGCATCTGGGTTTGTTACTGCTAAAATAAAAGGCTTTTAAGAAGGCGAGGTATTTCATCAATGCCGGTAAGAGGGTACATTGCGGATACTAATAAAGTGTTATTGTTAACTTAAAAAAATGTATTATTACAGTAATTACTGTGTTTACACAACGGGAAATTATTTTAGCTGCAGTAAAAAATACTCTATAAGTTAGGTTGTATTTAGAACACATTATATATGTATGTCAACTCTTTGTTCAAAGAAAAAGGTTTGTCCATGCTTTGGACTTCTACTAAATTGCACACACACACACACACACACTAAAAAATACCAAAGTCATTATGGGAGTGAGGACGTACAAAAATATTGAATTTGACGGTGAAAGGTCTAAGCGTTCGGTATAATGTTATCATGAACTGACTCATAATTGACAAAAATCGAAACATATCAGCAGCATAAACAACAGCGTATATAATGCTCAACGAAATAAATTGGTAGAATGAGGCTTGATGAAACGGCCGAAGATGGATATCATAGTAGCGTAGATGAAAGAAAAAACTGAAGAAAGATCAGTATAAGACAATTTCTGTTAACTGGACAGCCAAGTAGATTGACTTCGTCTTAGCTTCCGTCGCTACTGGAGAAGTAGGAGAAATGCTTGGAAAAACTTCTTTTGGATGACGGCCCGACCAGGGGTGGAGCCAGAAATTTCGTTCGGGGGGGGGGGGGACCACTTTCATTTCGGGGGGGGGGGACCAAAGTGACAGAACAATGGATTTGGCCATCTTTTCCCCTTTTTTCGGTCATTTTCTCACATTTCGGGGGGGGGGGGGGCCAGACCCCCAAGTCCCCCTCGCTACGCCCTTGGGCCCGACAGCCCTGAAGGTTCTACGGATCAAGATTAATTTGCCTTGGTTTTTTTAGAAGTAAAACAGATTTCTTTCATACGAACATCAAAGAGCAGATGTATGAAGATGAAAATACGCTTCGTATAAGTCCTGAATCATCAGATAAGAAGCTGAGATACACCAAAATGACACAAGATACTGCAGAGATAAACTACTCGATGGCCCTCTATCATCGTTTTATCATTTCCAGAGCCTCCATACACCTAGTATGGCCAGGCGCGGATCTAGGTCGATGTGTTGGGAGGGGCGTTCGGTTCTGTTCAATCGTTCCGTCTTTTACGGGACATAAATTGTTTCCTAAATTTTCCTCTTGGAAGGGGCGTTTGCCCCCCTCGCCCCCCCCCCGGATCCGCGTATGGGGCCCGAGACGGACATCTTCAGCGGCGAATAAAGATAGTGCGATATCTCCATCTACAAATACAGTGGAAGCAGACATCTTCAGCATTGAATAGGGTAGAGGCAGGTATCTCTAGCTATATACGAATGTAGGCATCTCCAGCGATATATGAATGTAGCCGAGGCAGGTATCTTCCAGCTGTCAATTGTAGCCGAGGCAGGTATCTTCCACCTGTCAATTGTAGCCGAGGCAGGTATCTTCCAGCTGTCAATTGTAGCCGAGGCAGGTATCTTCCACCTGTCAATTGTAGCCGAGGCAGGTATCTTCCAGCTGTCAATTGTAGCCGAGGCAGGTATCTTTAGCTGCCAATGTAGCCGAGGCAGACATCTCCAACTGTGAATGGAGCGGAGGCAGATATATTCAGATACGAATAAAATCTAGCAGACACTATTAACTGCGAATGAAATCGAGCAGACACTATTAACTGCGAATGAAATCGAGCAGACACTATCAGCTTCAAATGGAGCGGTGGCACACATCTGCAGCTGCGATTAAAGCCGAGGCAAATATCTTCAGCTCCGAATGGAGTTCCTATTAAGCTTCGAAGTGAGTGGATGCTGACGTCATCAGCTGTGAATGAAGCCGAGGCAGACACCATTAGGTCCGTCGAATCAGCCCGTATTTTATTGGCCAGATCAATTTTTTCCTCCTCTTTCTGCTCTTGGGGGGAACGATCGCCTCCATCGCCCCCACGCGGATCTGTACATGGGTGTGACGCTTATATACCCATGTGATTTGAAATTGCAACACTAAGAAAAACACAGGTGACAAGAAAGAAGAGCTTTTCCTCTGCTGCCTGAGGTACGTCATTTCATACTGATTCAACGCACATCCACTAATCGTTCATTGTTGCTGGTGGTGAGGGCAGACAAGACAGTCGTGGCGATCAGATTCCATACATTTTCAATAGGAGACAAATCTAGCTTATAGCACAGGCCAGAGAAGAAGCCAAGAAGTTGTTCTTAGTGTTTCGATTTCAAACCACACGAGTGTGCTGTCCCTGGGCTCGAGAGCCTCACCAAATCGTTCGACACGGTCCACTCTTATAAGGGCATGACGGTAAATTGAAAGAGAATGCTCTGCTCTCTGAAAGTTTATTAAGGGGGCCTAAAGAACAAGTACAGTAACGAGTTCACATATTTTAACTGAGATAATTAACAGGAGACGTATATGTATGTTCGAATGAATCCTAGAATTTTCTTTTTTCCTTCTCACTTCATTTACTTTTCAAGATGATAACAAGATACACCAAACTATTGGTTACTAATATTATACCTAAAAATTAAAAAAAAAAAATGCATGTTGGTCAACTACATACACACACGCCACGGCATTTACTGACTATAATCGGAAAACAGTTGGTATCTTAAAACTTTGTACCGCAGTTGTATAGTTTGTGAGATGGCAATGAATCACGACCAAAACTGTTTTGAGAGAAACGATGTCACTTCCAGCAGTCCATACAAAGTACGACGACCAAGCGGAGAAGAAGATGCATTTTGCAAAATTAATTCACTTGCCTCAACGGGGAATCGAACCACCAACATCTCACAGACTGGCGACTGCTCTGCCATTAAGTTACAGAGTATCGGCACTCTTTTCCCCCCAGAAAGTATATGTACACCAAACGGGACAGCGCAAGGGCAGCCCACACCCCAGCTCAGCCAATAGATCTTAATGACGGTAGCCCCCCCCCCCCAGATGATGACAGCCTGAAAAATTATGAAAATATTTTCAAAAATGTTTTACTAAAAAAACACGACTAAATTTTAAAAAACTGCAAGCAAGGTACAGATGCCGCTGTGGTGGTCGAGTGGTTATAGTGACGGACTCGCGATGTGAGGATCCGGGTTCGAACCCCACAGTGGTGGTCGGCTGAGTTGGTTTTCTGTGGTTCCCAACTTCAAGGTGAAAATGCGAGCCGATCTCCCCGTTAAAAAGTCTCGCCACAGAGAGCAACAGTCCTACAACGATAAATCATTCAATCATAACACTTCACTCATAGTTAGAAAAACAGATGGCAGCACTACACATAACAAGCATTACACAGAAACAAAAAAAAACTTCACGTCAGGTTTCACTACACGTACACGCACATTGCCGCATGTACCGATTCGTTGGGGGTTCCGCGGGGGGGGGGGGGGTGCATGTGTGGTGTAGCAGTAGTAGGTAGGGCCTCCAAAAAATGGCTCGGGGATCCATGATGTTCTTAAGTCAGCCAACTCGTTGGGCAATTTGCCTGTTGTGGCGTTGTATTTGTATTAGTATACAGATTCGGCCACCTCGTTGGGCATTTTGCCTGTTGCAGCCTTTGTGTTAGTATTTGTATACAGGGTGTCCTGCAAGTCCTAATTCGACCTTTGTCTCATAAACAATTCGTCTTAGAGATATGGTTTCGATTTAAAAATGACCCAAAAGGCGTCCAGGGTTCAATCTGTACCAGTCTTGAGAATGAAAATGCAGTGTTGTACAGAATAAGAAATATAAATTTTTATACGGATTTTCCTGTCTGATCTGAGCCCAACGAAAAAAAAAAAATCCAATGTTTTTAACTTTAATATTCTCTGAGACATTTGAATTCAAAAATTGGAGAAAATCTGGGAAAGAAAAGCATAAATGAGGAAAAGGATCATTGTCCGTTATTTTTTACTGTTCTTTACCAAATTTATTCCAGTTTTTGAATTCAAATATCTCAGCGAATATTGCATTTAGGAACGTGGAATTTTTATGTTGGGCTCAGAAGAGAAAGGGCAAAATTGGAGCTTAGAAGATAGGGAAACGTATAAAAATTTGATTTCTTTGCGACACACTGTATTTTCACTCTCAAAACTGATACAGTGTGATTTTGGAACACATTTTGAGCATTTTTTAAACTGGAACTATATCTCTACGATGAACGGTTGATGAGATAAAGGCCGAATTATAGGACATGCAGGACACTCTGTATATAGCGCGAGCTTGGCAGAAATAGCATTGAAAGAATAGCATAATCATCATCTGAACATTTCTCAATCCAACTTGGAGTTCTCATTACCATCTGTTTTATTGAGCTCAATTCCTTTGGTGTTCATCCCATTGCACCTAAGAATATGCATGAGGTCATGGCGGAAGGAGGACACATCTTGACGGACTTCTTTGATATGATCCTCTGTGACGGCGTCGGTCTCACAGGCTTTCTGCTGTGCTGTTACGTAGCGCCACACAAGGTTACACATAACACTCTGGAAAAATGAAGTTTTATACTGTGTTAAAAAGTGTATCATAATCAATAATAATAATAGTTAGAAGCTAGATTTATAGATCAAAATATCGCTAATTTTTGTCGTATTTCTGATTCAATGCTATAAAAATGACCGTATATCTGTAAACGCATCATTCAAGTGACAATGTAATAGACACATATACGATTATTACTAGATTAACTGAAGTAATATTAAGGGGTCCTACCGTGTTTACATTGATTTATTTCAAATGTTTTCCATATATATTTTGATTGTATATGCTATCCTATGCCAGTAAAAAATTTTGCATATCTTCAATACTTAATTTTTTACAAATTAAAGAAAAAATGCATTAGAAACAGCTTGCGCACATGATAAAATAACATGACATCAATAAAATTGAATAAAAATTAATTCAAAATAAGTAAACTGTTCGGTTCATTAAAATGACGAAAAAGATTTGAGATCCATTCATAAATACCTGGGTTATAAAATTGTTAAATTTTTTTAAATTTTAAAATTTAAAAAATTTAATTTTGAATAAGGAGTCGATAAAATCGCAATCCTTTTTACCTTTTTATGAACTGAACAGTTTTCTTTATTTTGAATCATTTTTTTATTCAATCATGTTGATTTCATGAAGTTTTATCATGCGCGCAAGCTGTTTTCAATGCATTTTTTTGGAAAGTTGTAAAAAATTAAGCATTAAAGATATGTAAAATTTTGTACCGGCACACGATAGCACACACAATTCCATATATGTTTTAAAAATTTGAAATAAATCAATGAATAAATAATATTTTTGTTCTTATTTTTTCCTCTTGCATGTATAATTTTTTTTTCTCATTCGAGGTTGTGATTTCCAGTAAGAGCAATTTAGCTCCTTGGTTTTTTTTGTTTCTTCTGTATTTGTGTTTTTTTGAATAACTATAAAGTTTATAATAATAATAAATATTAAAAAAAATAAAATTTTAACATAATAATATTTCTACATAAGAAAGTTTTTTTACCATGTTAAAAAGGTAGAAGACCCCTTAAAGTCATCGTCAACGATGAAAAATAATTTTTACACGTTTTACGTAAATAAGAGTGAGCAAAAATTTTACTTGATAAACAGCATCTCTTTCTTTCGCTTTCATTTCTTTTTTCTGCAAATAGACACGCAATATTTGAAAAAAATTCTTGTTTGTCTGTAAATAAGTAAATGTATAGACGGGCATCAAATTTAAAAATCATTCTTGTTACAGCAATCTTCTTACCCTGAAAGACAGGTTTTTTCTCAAATCTTTCTTATTGAATAAACGGATGATATTCTTGAAAGTTGGAAAGACGTTAAATGGTGGTGGGACGGTGCCTCCTTCCTCAAAATAATTCATGAACAGTTTCGTTCGAGCGAATTTCCACTCCTCGTCAGCGCGTTCCTGGAGAAAGATAGATGAATCAACAATGGATCAACACGTTCAAGCTGTTCTGGTGGACATGAGATTAAATAAGGGAATTAGTGTAATATTAGGTGGGGGAAACAAAGTTCTTGCCATAATTGATAGGTAGCGCCAGACGAGCTGCAGTAGTCGTGTTTGCATTCCAATTTGTATATTCGAAATCGTTTTCGAAACGTTAAAGTGTGTTCTAGTAGTACTCTAAATTTTGTTCTTTGTTTGTATCTTTTAGGTGTGATACGAGACGTGTAAAATGTCTGTTGAAAAATCTAAAATTCGTCGCATCATTTGGTTCCACTGAAAATCCAAACTTGGTGCTTTCGAAGCTGCGATAAATTCCGTCTTATCGGAGAATCCACTGTAAGTGCCAGAACAGACCAACAGGATACTGTTTCTACTATGGACATTCCCCCTCGACAATCCAGCTGAAAATTACCCGGTGCGAGGGCAGAGAAAGTCGCTAGACGAAGGTGTTGGCCACACGTACACTATAACAAGGTCATATTGTCTGTCTATAAGAAATCACATCACCGTGGAATAATATTCTATGATTTTCTTCCGAAAAGATATTCCTTGCTTTTTTTTTTTCCAAACAATAAATTCCTGGCAAGAGCTTCGTTGCCCGCCTAATATCTTGAAGTGCGTGTAGCCTAGAAGCCAGTGGTTTGAAAGTGTGCTTCGCAGTGAGCTGTCGATATCGATAAGTGCCAGTTCGGTGCTTTGAAGGGATTCTTTGTCATACTATGTATTGTGGGAAGCCGCCGATAGACGTTAACTAGAGAAGGGAGCTGCAAATGCAAAAGTTTAAGAAAAACTGCTATATCCCTTTCAGACTCGAGTATGCATTTTATGGATTTTTCAAAATGTTTTTGCATTTTTGATACTTGAAAATTCATTAAAAACAGTAGTTTCAGCAAATCTCTATTTTATCAATTTTTTTTTTCAAATTTACAATTTTGTTTCTTTTTTTGTGAAGGAATAATTCACTTGCTTCAATTTTTTTCAGCCAAGATGATGCAGGGTATATTCATCTTCACATACAATTCTTTCCAGAATTTTAACTGCTAAATTTTATGTAATAAAATTTGCCCGGAGGCACTTTCTCCTGGAAGTCATCTCAAAAACCCCCTGAAAGTTCCACTTCAAGTACTGACCTCTGATGAAATCCCATAAAGTTCATATTCACCATAATTCTAACTCTAAACTGGTTCAACAATGGTTCACGTCAGGGCTTTACTCCCTCAGGTCAAAAGAAAAAAAATCTACAATGAGAAAAAGCAACCCACGCATTTGTGGCACCAGAATCGGAAAGGGATAAGCAAAGAGAAAAGCATGACAGAATTGGCGATGAATTAAAAATAGACGTGGTGAAAAGGCGTTTAAGAAAACATTCGGAAAGGGGCAGCAGATTTTTGAAACGATAAAAGGTTCAAATACTGATGAGAAATGGCTAAATGCTACAAGACAATGTACAAGACAACACTTGTATGAACTTTCTTCTGGGAAACATCATTTCCGACTTCAAGCTTCCCAGTCTTGTTTAAATTCAGCTAGGTAGTAAAAGCAACATTCCCCAAGCTGATATGCTCTATTTGCTGTTTGCTGCTGATATGTGACTAATTAATCTCCTTTTACATACATTCGGACTTTAGTACGATATGGACTGCGATAAGAGGTGACTGTGAAACATTGAATGGCAACGAGGCTACTATGCGTCAAAGCTTTCTATCTGTATTTACCAAATTTCAAGCAAATCACGAGCTTGACATGCCAGTTGGAACTGCAATTAGTAACTCTTAATTCGCTGCCTTTAAACGAAAAGCCGTAACAAACAAATATACAGTATAGTACATTATAACGGGAATAGTTCAACCCTTATTTTTCAGTTGAGAGATGGCATCATTCTCTGACGTATCTTCAATCTGTAAAAGCAGTAGTCATTTCTCTACTACTCACGAGAGTTTAGGTGACTTTGTTCTGAAAGAAGAAGGTAGATGCCATGAGAGTTTCTGAGTCACCTCGAATCGAATTAATTTATTTAAACTCTATGAAAACCAAAGTTTGGTGGAACAAAACATAATATGTGATGATCAAAAGTAAGGTAAACTTACCGAAATTAGTTGATAGGAGTTGCTCATCATAGCAATGAGGAGGTTCAATAGAACCACCACATTGATTACGGAATACGATCCAAACATAAGTAGACCCCAGAATCTAGTATAGGTCTTGATGCCAGTTAGTTCGAACGTACTAAGATCGACGAGACCAAACGTTGCCCAAAATAACGTCTGTGATGATTCAAACAAACTGAAAAATGCGATGGATCATTTTAGTTATTAAGACACTTCTTATAAAGTTTATAAAGTCTAGTTGATATATACCAGGGGTGGTCAACAG
Source organism: Pholcus phalangioides (assembly GCF_987345545.1). Classification (NCBI taxonomy): domain Eukaryota; kingdom Metazoa; phylum Arthropoda; class Arachnida; order Araneae; family Pholcidae; genus Pholcus; species Pholcus phalangioides. Next base: position 32,789,032 of record NW_028301610.1, on the reverse strand, counting down.
TTGGTCTGCGGGCCGCATGCGGCCTGTGAAGTGATTTTGTGCGGCTCGCGACAAGGTGAAAGTACCGTGAAGAATTAAATTTGTGATCATTATATTTGAACTATCGGTTCTTCAACAGCAGATATTTCTTGATTAACAAACTGCTTACAAACTTCTTATGTCTAGTGACGAAATTAATTTAATAACTAACTAATTAATTCAACTAATAATAAAGCGGCTTATACATCGAAGTTGCACCACTGATGTGGCCCGCGACGCTATAGCTGACCATTATGTTGGACCGCGAACAGAAAGAAGTTGGCCATCCCGATACATACCAAACAAACTCAATAAACTCTAAAATTATGGTTATCAATTATGCCAGGATGCTGAACCATAGGCGGAGATAGACTTGGAAGTCTGGGGGGGGCACGGTTATTATTGCTGGGGGCAAGATGATGATGACGATGTCAATTCATATATACATTAGATCAGTCGACTCCACCTTTGACGCTGGGGGCAATGCCCCCACGCCCCCCCCCCCCTCCGTATCTCCGCCCATGAGCTGAACTCACTTCGAAAAGCGTCTCCAAGCTAAGCAAGCATCTCTTTGTTGAACCCAGTTTTCTTTTCCACCAGGACCCGTAAAACATAATTTTTTCTCCGCATCAGCGTAATACCAGAGAAGTTGGTTCAATCCACAAGCGAATGCAAATAGTACGAGGGTATATATGAAAAAGAACTTGATTATATCTATGATCATTCTGCCTAGAGAAATTTGTAGAGGTCCAAGGTAAGGGTTAATTGAGAAAATATGGACCAGTTTCAGAGCCCTAGAAAAAATAAGAACATGATTAATTTTTCAAGATGGTAACTCAAATACACACACTATTTTAGGAAGAAAAGTACGATGTGGAGTACAGGCTTCCTCGCTTTACGTGATTAATTGGTGCCCAAAACAAAGACGAAATCGCATAAAGTGATTTAAATTTAGCATGGGTAAGACAGGGATGGGTTTTTTTTTTCAGAAGGATAAGAAAAAGAAAACCAAACTTCCAGCAGCAAAATACAATTATTTGAATGAATTATTTATCTAAGCTTAGAAATAAATTTCGTAAAAATTTAGGCTATAAATTTTGCTTCTGTCTTCACTACTGCATATTGATTCTAGTGAGTGTTGATGTTTTCTTTCATGAAGAGCCTGATGTGATAGGATGATAACATTTTTAATGAAAGCAGTCAAGGTTCACCCGACAAGTAGTGTTCTTCGTCTCTTTATGAAAACTTTAGAAACAAAGCTAGAGAATTCTGAATATTCCACGCAAATATGACAATTCTAGATTCGTTAGAATCGTTTTTGATTGAAATTCTGATTGCATTGGCGATGTATTACCAAAAGATGTTCATGAATAAGACCTGGTAAGATGGATTCGAGTGTTTTTTCCATATTTATCTAATCCAGGGGTTTCCAACGTAAAACTTCATGCGGAAGCCTTGGTAGCAGCAGCCTAGTAAAAAAAAGTAGGCTGCAAAAGTAGGCTAGTTATAATGATGTTCCGTGTAACACTTGATGATAACGAGGCTGTTCCACGGAACTCAAACAAATTTTGAATATTTATTCAAAATAAGCGTGTCCCTGCTGACGTCTCAACAGCATCATAACCCCAGGGCAAAATGAAAGAGGACTCAGAGACACCACCTCTTAATCTACATATTTACTGTCCTAAAGCATTGTGCTAGATCTTATCGTGGAAGCACGTATGCAAATGAGGTCCCTATGCCGTGCCCGTGTGACACTCATGTGGTAGGATGGCCCTGAGTGTCCCGTAAAGTACATGTAAATTATGTAATTCAAGAATCCTCACTTCTCGTGAATAAAAAAAATTTCCAATAAAACCCATCATTTTTATGACTTATAAATTTTCCGATGAAACGGAAAATGGCATTCACGAACTTCTGGAGCTTCTGGTTTGAAAATTCGATGTGAAAAAAGTTTAATGTTACTGTTTCTATGTTTTTTAGTCATCCAAGAAAGTGGTGTAGATTTTTGTTAACCCGGCATTATCTCATTAAAATTCAAAGTAAAAGCTTTGCGAGTATTAGTAACAAGAAATTTTTCTTCTTTGAAAGCTCTCTGGGTGCCGGGATATTTGAGGATTCCCTGGCATTCGATCATGTGAACTCCAAAAAACCTGTTACGGAACACCAGTTGGAAACCCATGGTCTAATCTACATCAGCGAATCCAACGGATTTTGTCATTTTAATTATGTCATATTTCTAATTTGTAAGCCCAATTCCAGGATTAAAATCAAACTACAGACCAAATTTTACGGGTCAAAACTTCTAAAATTAACTTTTCAAGATCGCGTTATACCAAAACCACGTAAAGCGAGGAATGGTGTGTACATTTTTTAAATTTAAAACTCACGCGAATACATTTCCAGCAGCGAAAAGTCCATCTGCAATTAGCATTGGATCGAAAGCATCCCATGCTTCTCGAGGTATATATACGGCCAAAGGATTGTCCCGAATCTCAGCCTGAGCCTGGAAATAGTTTGCGAAAGTTATATACGAAATCACATTTACATTAATGAACATTTTAATATTTAGTTGTTCGGAAACAGCAGGAAAAATACCGATTCCACGATGAGGAAATTTAAATGCAATCTTACTTGAAAGTAGGCTAGAAGTCGAAGTGCTGCAGTACCAACGTGGAGAAGGTTTCTAGTGAAATCTATGACATTCCACATATTATGTAAATATTCGACAAGTCCTTTTTTCCATAGTTCTCTAGTTTCTTGCCATACGTGAGCTAGTAAAATTATATCAGAAATCATGAATATGCCAGTCATTAAAAGCATTAATTATTTCGGAACATTCAATATGTATCATTAATGATTACACAGGGTGATTATAATTAAAGTTCCCGTACTCTGAGTAGTTTTTCTTATCCGAGTACAATCAAATTTTTAGGATATCTTAATGATACCATGGGAGAGAGACTTTTGAAATTGAAAAAAAAAGTTAAATTTTCAACCACCAGGTGAAAAAGTGGCACTTTTTTTGTTGAATTTTCCTTTTTTTCATCGACCATATAGCGTATATACCAAGTTTTCTATCAGAACGGGCGCTAAATAATCCTGAGTAGTTTCAGTATACTGATACTATTCCGTCTTATGTAGCGCCCGTTTTGGAGGACGTATTCTATTGAAACTTGGTATATGGCTATATGGACTGTGGGAAATGTAAAATTGCCAGAAAAAGCACCTCTTTATCACCAGGTGGTCAAAAATTGAACTATTTTTTATTTCATAAATCTCTCTCCCAGGGTCGTCTTAAGAGCATCATGGGCCTCCGGTCCAAGTGATTTTTCTGAGGCCCCACCTGGTTAATTCTAGAAAATTTCAACCAGATCTAATTTTTGTGGGGGCCCCCTCTTCTCTTGAAGCCCTGGGCCGTGCCCGGGTGGACCCATGCGTTAAGACGGCACTGATCTCGCCCATGGTCTCATTAAGATATCCTAAAAATATGGCTCTATTCGGATAATCAGTTTTTGAGAAAAACAACTCAGAGTACGGGAACTTAAATTATAACCACCTTGTATGTTCATAATTTTCATTATATTTTTCACCTTAGTGATTTAGTTGGAAGTATTAAATTTCCTACTATAAATAGAAAAGATACTTTGCCGGGGGAACTGTATAAAAATCGGCGTTTGTCGGGGTTTGAGAGACATAATACTGCTCTTTTCCATCTTTGGAAAGATCTTTTAGAGATTTAACATCAGGATGGGGATATTTTTGCAGTATCGAGTGATTAAACTGCAAATATGCTTCCATTTAAGAGTGGATAATTATAATCCAAGACTTAAAATGCTACGGGGTCCTACAAACCCTCAAGGAACTAAAGCTTGGATAAGTAAAAAAACTGATTCTTGAGTTTTTATTCGTAAAAATCTATCGGGAACTTAATATAAACAATAAAATTTTCCAACGCACCTATGATGAAAATAAGAATGCTCGTCTCAATAATGGTTGGTGGTTGCCCTCTCTGTTTTTTAAGCGTCTCTATGAGTTCCACCTTCATACGCTCGGTTCCAAAAAGCTGCACGAGTACAGTTTCCACACGTTGAGAAGCCAGTGTCAATAGAACTTGAGATAGACAGAAATACAGGGGAAATATATCATTATCAACCTAATATTTTATCTCTGGTTATCACTCTGTGTATATGATCTTAATTCACATCTATAATTTTCGACTAATCTCCACGGTATTTTATACAGCATATACTTCAAGTATAGCAGTTCTCGAAGTGTGCGTCGCGGTTGCTACGGGCGTCGTCAATCTTTGGCAAGGGCGTCCCGGTGAGGTGGAGATATTAATTTGTATGCCTATTTATGATTTGAAGTTCTTTTATAAGGTTTAAAATATCTACTAAACTATGGGAGGGACTGGGGAGCCACAGATGAACCATGAATTGAGCAAGGGAGCCGCAGGTGACAACAGTTTGAGAATCACTGGCATGTACATTAAATCTGACACGACTCAAATGATAGGCTCTCTCTCTCTCTACTTTGAATTTTTAAATTTAAGAAATGTCAGAATTTGTCAAAAAAGACACTCAAATCATTGTTTTCGTATTCGTGACGGAGAGTTTATAGGGTTAATGGTATTCCCTTTTCAAAAGTGAAAGGAGAGAAAATATTTCATTATTACCAATAAAAATCCCACTCTCTCACAATTCACTTGAGACCGGACTATTATTTTACTTGTCTGAACCATGAGACCATAAAGATGTGGAACCATGAGGCCATAAAACTGTTGAAATATGCTTGAGAAGTCCTCTATCATACTTTGATCACTTACTATTTTCCCCGGGTAACACCGGGTGTTTTGCTAGTACGTAACAAAATCTTTAGAATCTGAAAGGTAAATAAATGATAATTCTATATTATGGGCTAGGCTAAACAGTTGCATCAATACTACAGTAATTCCAAAGCATACTTACACAAAAAAAATAGATAAGAAAAAGAATGAAGAATAAACTTGAAGAATGGTTTTCTAATCAGCTTTCCTTTTTCACTGTGTGGGAGAAGCATATAATGTATTGCGTACAATGGGAAGAGAACCCCGATTTTGATGATTTCCCAAAGTTGTTGGACGGAGTTCATTTGTCTGAATCCTGGAAGGCCATCATACCATAGTTTACTCATGAGCTGCTGAACATTTGGATGAGCAATGAACTGGTATATGAAGAAAAATAAATCATTAATATTGGTTTTAATTTACATCCTCAATAGAAGACCATTGAGAAGGTTTATAAAATGAATCATAAGAGTAGAACAACTGCTGAATGTCACTGATAAGTGTGAATGAAAGCCATTTTCTGCAAACAACCGAATCATCTTGCTCTGGCACAAAATTTGATAAAAAAACAAAAGTGGAACTCACTTTTTTTTGTCTGTACTTGAGAGCCATTTCTACTCTGGTTAAGGGCAAATTTTCAATCTCTTGCGGCGGTGGTCGGACAGGGTCGTGTGTCAAAATTACACCGAGTTCTTTTGAACTTCTGATTTGAGCCAGCAAAGCTGTTGCAAAGTCCTGGCAACGAATTCGAAGTTTCTAAAAAGACAAAAATGTGTTATTAAACAAATATATACAATCTAAAATGAAAGAAAAACCAAACTAATAACATTGTAAATATTTCTAATCTTTTGAATAGTGATATGGTTATTACAGAAAAAAATGTAAAATATAAAATTCAAATAGACGGAAACGAATTACTTGATAATCGTCCTTGAACTCATTTTCTGCTCTACTAAGTCTTTTGAGTTCCCAAGACAATTCAAACGCAGTTAAAATAGGGTCGATAGATGACAAGCAGATCAAAGAAGGAGACGAAAGTGCCCTGTAAGCGTTGATCCTGGACCTTGAATGACACAAGCAATCGTCTTGCATTGCTTGAACGCATTCTTTGCAAGGGCATCGTACATCATGAGGCATTGGAAGAGTTGCACCTCGATCTAATAGCAGTTTGAGAATCTCATAATTATCTTTATGAGCTGCTAGTATCAATGGAGAAATTTCTGGTGTAAATGAGGAGATATCGTTTTCTACTTTCTCCCAGCTCTGTTTTGAAAATAAAATCAAAACGTATATAACTTACACAAATATGAATTAAACAACATTGAATAAATACTCATACAAATACAAATACAAGGGCCACAACAGGCAAATTACCCAAAGAGGTGGCTGAAAAAATTTGCCCATAAATAATATGGATGGATCACAACCTCCAGAGGTAAGCTATTCCATTTATTGAAAACCCTATTGGAGAAAAACTCCCTGCGCCACCACAGCATGGAATTGTCCCTTACTAAACGATACTGATGCCCCCTTGTCGAAGCGATTGAGTTATTAATACACCGTCGATTGACGGTGTATTAATAACTCATGGTCCATCCTATCCATCCTGTTGAAAATTTTGAACACTTCGATCCCGACATCTGCGTTCTTCCAATGTAAACATATTCAAGAAATCGAGTCTTTCTTCATAGCTCAAGCCTTGTATGCCAACAAGAGCACGCGTAGCTCTTCTCTGCACCCCCTCAACTTAGTCTATGTCCCTCTATAGGTATGGTCAGTTTATAGTGCAGCTCATATCATTTTCAAATACAAATACAATGCCACAACAGGCAAAATGCCCAACGAGGTGGTTGAGAAAAAGACGCCCATAACAATATCATCTTAATCATATCATCTTAAGTCGTTTTCACACTCTTAGCTCTACGCCGATCCGAGTAGCTCAAAAACTGGTTTTTGAGGGTGCGGTGACTTTTGCCATCAAAAACCAGTTTTCAGGGTTGAGGCAAATTTTGCCGTCAAAAACCGGTTTTCGCTCTGCTCGGAGTGGCGTACCATTTCGGGTGTGGATTGTGGAACTGGATTTAGGTGAAACCAGGGGCGTAGCCAGAAATTTCGTTCGGGGGGGGGGACCACTTTCATTTCGGGGGGGGGACCAAAGTGACAGAACAATGGATTTGGCCATCTTTTTCCCTTTTTTCGGTCATTTTCTCACATTTCGGGGGGGGGGGGGATTGGGGGTCTGGTCCCCCCCCCCTCGCTACGCCCTCGGGTAAAACTCATCCACAGCTTTTACTTTGAGATTGACCTACTTACATGCAGCTCTCCTTCTCTGTGAACGAGTTCTTCATGGTCAAGGAGTAGCTCTACAGCTTCTACATATTGAGCATTTATAGCGTGTAGAAGTGCATCACTAGTTTCTACACTGAACTCTATGAGTAGTTGAAGCAATTCCAAATTTTCGTTATCTATTGCCATAAGCATAGCAGAGCGCCCAACAGGATCTTTACAGTTGACGTCCACTTCGATTGAAGGTTCTCTCTTTTTCATGAGAAGGATTCTGAAAGAAAATTCAACTTTTCAATGAATATGAGATAAGTACCCGTCTTCGAGCAGTTAAATGATACCTATCATTCAATAGAAAACTTGAAAGTCTCAAAAAAAATTTAAGCTCATATTAAATCATGTTCATCGTTTGTACCACAAAAGAAAGGGTTCCTTGAACGTTGTCTTTAGGAAATGAATCGAAACCATAATCTAACTTGCAAAACGTACAAATACTATAAATACTGTACCTGTTTTTTTTTTGGGGGGGGGGTATTGATTTCTTCTCTCAATATCACCTGGGTACGACAAGAATTCATTGCGCATTGACCTGCACTGGCATATAAAAACTTACCTTATAGTTATGAGACCGGTGAAGCAATGCTATCGTTATAATGGTTATAAGACATGCTTATCAATCTCTAATTCTGATCAGTGGTGTCGGAATCGAGGTTGCTGTGAGTACTGGGGTACCCAAATAATTAATTCAAGAATGAAAATCTCACAAACCCGAAATACTTCCGACACAGGGCCGTGTTAAGGGCATCATGGGCTCCCGGGCAAAATGATTTTTCTGAGGCCCCACCAGGCAAATTTTTGAAAATCTCAACCAGATCCCATTTTTGTGAGGCCCCCGGGCCGGGTCCGGATCGGCCCATGCCTTAAGACGGCACTGTTCCGACACCCCTGATTTTCGTATAAAATCAGGATATAAACCCAATTTACCTACGAACTGTAGCTGCATCACCATGTTCTACAGCCAGAAGATACTTCTTTTCCAGAGATGTAAGTTTCCTAAGCGACGGATGCTGGCTGTAGAAGATATTACGGACAAGTTCTTTGTCGTCCGTATTCTCCATTATTTTACCTCTCATGGTTCAATGTAAATATCTCTAAAAGAAAACAGGAATTTGTTTTAATTTCAAATCTTATCCACAGATAGCTGAAATAAGTTTATTATTATGATTACATAACCATATAAAAGTAAGGCGTGTTAATGTTTACAGTCGAATCAATAAACTACGGCTAAACTCTTGGATACACAAACATATTCACCTGTCTTTACTCACCTGACAAGCTTAGCATTTAGCACAAACGGACATGGTCACAAATCTTTTAAACTTCATGGTCCGTAATAACATATATGCAGTAATGTTTGAATACATTCGTACATTGACTAGATAAAAACCTGATTTAAACTGATAAATGTATCGGTTAAAATTAATGAAGATCCTACGGAAGAAAATAAACTGGTAATAAATTTTAATATTTGACTACTTACTCTTTCTCGGAATCCTATTTCTATGTCTAGAGTAGTTTGATCTTTGAGAAGTCACAGACGGGTTGCTGTAGATATCCGGTATCCATGTAAAGTTTCCTCTGTGTAGCCCCACATGTACAAAACAAGAAACGTAGTCAACAGCAGTACACGTGATGGTATAATCTCTTTGCTAGTAAATCCTTTTGAGTCTGCTCTCTTCATTTTCGCTTTTGTATGGCTGCTCAACGCGCTTAGGTGGCGGAATGCAGCGTTATTAGCCCTTGTGGGAGGCGTGACAAAATTCTCAACAATAAAATAACTTCTAGTCACTGTAATAAATATCATAGATTTTTATAAATTTTGATCTAGAAAATGATTATTCAGTAGTTTTAATTTTTTTAATAGAGCATCCGATTCTCTTTAATCAGTTTTGGGGGGGGGGACGAACACTTCATAATACTATTAGAGAATTATAGTAAATCGTACAAAAAAAAAACGAATACAGTCAAACTCGGCTATAACGACATCGAAGATTCCGTGAAATACTGTCGTTATAAACGAAGTGTCATTGCAACCGAGGTTGATGTCGTCAAGACCTTTTTTGATGGATTAAAATGGATCTGATTCGATCGAGAAAAATACGGGAACATGATTACGGGATATCGCTACTTGTTTACGAAAAAGAGAGTTAGCTAAATTGCTAAATATTAGAATGGGAGAAGGACGACAAAATTGGTGTGGCCCGCAGGCAACAAAACCATAAATGCGCCTCTGGGGACACCTACGAACTCGACTGGGTTGTGTCAACACTTTAGTAGATTAAAGCTGGTGTTGGTTGTGTGTTAAATAGAATGGTCTTCAACGTGCCTCATCTTCCTGTAGATCATAGTTTCCCAAACTTTCTGTTCCATCGCCCCTTTCTTCAGAATTTTTTTTTCTCTCATCGCCCCCAACTCAAGCAAACCCATAGGATCCTATATTATGCCCGTAGCTTTTATTGTCCCCCTGGACTATTTCATCGCCTACCAGGGGACCAGGGGGCGATATTGCTCACTTTTGGGAAACACTGCTCTAGGTCATAGTCTCCTAAACTTTTTATTACATCGCCCCCTTCTTTAGAAAATTTTTATTCAGATCGTCCCCCAACTTAACTCAGCCCATAAGATCCTATATTAAACACATATTTTTTACCGCCCCCTTGGACCATTCGATCACCCCTAGGAGGTGATATTGCCTACTTTGGGAATCACTGCTCTAGAGAGGTGTCATGATTTTGATCGCTCACTGAGACTGGTTCCTCGCTATCTAGGTTAATTTTTTTAGGTCATTCACATGCTTGCACCCTTCTCTAGGTCATGCTTTTGAACGCTCACTGACTACATCCTTCACTCTGTATGTTACTCTTTTGATCATTCACATGCTTGCACACGCTCTAGGTGATGCTTTTGATCGCTCACTGCCAGGCCCCTCGCTCTCCATGTTTCTCTTTTGGTTGTTCACATGCTTGCTCACACTTGCTAGGTCACCAGAGTGACTAGAATATTGGCATTTGTGCCTAAAATTGTATATGTCCGATTATTAAACTGGAGTGTTAGGACTACACAAAATTTTTGGAAATGATGTCAGTGTGTCTATCAACACGGAAAAGGGTTGCTGAGTTCTGGACGAACTGAAAACAAAAAACATATTTTTTCTGGGAAAAAAATATGCTTGGCTCCTAAGAAATTTGGTTGGCACCAAAATTATTTTAGGTTTGTCAAGTTCTGTCCTAGGTCACTCACTCACCTGGTTCCTTCACTCACCGAATGAGGACTTACCTGTATATTGGTCAAGACGTTTTTCATTATGTAAATTTTCTCGTGACCTTCAAGGAATTCAATGGGTGAAATCACATCGCGATGGATTACAAAGATGGATACAAACCCACTTGCCTGCAATGCCTCTACTGCGATGGATGCGCATGCCTCACAGAGATGCCAAGCCGATACAGTGTTTGAGGACCCTTGCTGTAAACAATGACCTTCAAATGGCCCTACAGAAAAGAGTCATTAAATAAAACCACCATGGCACCATCTGTTAGTTAAAATTGTGATTAATTTCGCAAACCGGTGTATTTAAAATTTCAGGTCTGCCCGAGATAATTCAAACTTATGCTTGAGTTTTTTTCTTCTGGAATTAAAGAAAAAAATGTTTATGAAAGGGTTTTTTTTTCAGTTTCTTTTAGGATTTTTATTAACCACTTCACGTACAAGCGTTTGGTAAGAAATTTGGATTATCTCTATTTAACGAATCGGCGATAAATATGGTAACCTTCTCCTAACCTAACAACACGTTGGAAAAACAAAGGAGGGGGGAGGCAGAAAGAAATATATACAAGTAAAAGTATAATAGATAAGAGGTACATAAAAGAGATTTTTTTAAGAGTCCTCTCTTAACCCTCACCCAACGTGTTCTCTTTGGCTCTTACATGTATATAGTAGAAAGATGCGTTATAAAAATTAGAAAAAAAATCTTCCGTAGACAATAGGATTACTATAAAGCTTTTTGATAGTGGAGACAGGAGACAGGGGAAGAAAACACAGAGAACGTGTTTGAATTTATTCCACTGGAGTTTGGACGCAATATTACGCCCGTGATCGTAAATAGGTTAATGGTTCGAAAGTTCTTCTTTCTCAGACAATTAAAATACAAGACAAAATCTTCATGAAATCTTCCGCATATACCAAACTAGGCATGATGTAAATGACAACTATTTTGAAGAAGTCAATAATTTCAAAATTTATTGATAAAATTGTTAAATTACAATTTCCTTATACATGATAGAACGTAATAGAGTTGCCATCAAGGCCACCGATATGAAGAAAAACCCGTTTTGAAAACGGGATTCTACACAGAAGCTGGGGGCCTATATGATAAGTAAATATCCATTTCAGTCGCATAAATATTTCGCACGAAACATATTTCATGAAAATTGCGAAATGATACTCATTTTCATTCGTTCAACAAGTTACGCTTTCCATGAAGAATATGAAAGCCGAGAACTCTCCTTGCCGAGAAGCTATGCAGAGTATTCATGTTTTTTGAAATTTGTGAATGCTAGATTACGATTGGTACTGGATGTGGTATGTATAATTTTATTGCCTCTGATAATAATATTAGACGAAACCGAGATTAGACGGACATATGCTCAGACTTCACGTTAAGGTGTAAACGTAGGCGGAGATAGACATGAAGGCTGGAGGGGTGCATGATAATGACAGCTGGGGGTGCATGACGTTGATTATGGCAATTCACATATATGCATATACATTAGATCAGTCGACTCCGACATTGACGCTTTTGCCTTCCCTCTTCGTATCTCCGCCCATGGGTCTTAACTGCAGTCTTGCAGTTAAGATGTGTTTAAAAATGCAAAGATGCAAGGTTAAATGTAGACCTCGACTATTTTTTGTCGTGTTCTGAAACTTCAACATAAATTATTTATATTGAAGTTTCAGATCATGCATCAAATCAATTATTGATTATATGATTACAATCTACTTCAGTCAATTATATTGAAAGACAGCAAGCAGTAATGCGGGATAGTTATTCCTAATAATAACAGTATGGACGGGGAATTATATATATATATATACTCACTACTCTGACTTGGATGGCCTCTTGATTGACTATAAATCACAGGGCACATTAAAATGTGTGCTAATAAATGCCAGGAGTAATAAGAAAGATTTTTTAGAAACTATGATAGCTGTGGAGGGCCTGGATCTTATAGCCATTACAGAATCGTCGGCAAATGACGGAGAGATGAATCTTTCTTACACATCTCAGGATACGAAACTTTTTTAAGAAATAGATCTGATAGGAAAGGGGGGGGGTGGAGTGTTGACATACGTGAAATCATGTTTGAAGGCTAGAGAGTGTAACGTGCAGAGAAGTGATATTGAAACTATATGGGTTGAGCTTGAAAACAAAAGACGTCATAAACTTATTGTAGGGGTTTGTTACAATCCCATCGAATAGGGATCCAAACTACATCGCCAAACTTCAGAATGATGAAATTTCCTATATGTGTAAGCATAAAAGGGTTGTCATATTAGGGGATTTCAATTACCCGGGTATCGATTGGGAGAACCTTTCAGCTGGAGATCAATATGAAAGAGAATTTTGTAAGTTGGTGCTCGATAATTTTTTTTATCAGCATGTATCAGAAGCCACTAGAGCAGTGGCTGATATCGCCCCCGGTGGGCGATGGAATGGTCCGGGGGGGGGGCGATAGAAGCTACAAATACAACATAGGATCCTACAGGTTCGCTTGAGTCGGAGGCTATGAGGGGAAAAAAATTCTGAAGATGGGAGAAAAAGTTTGGGAAACTATGCACTAGGGGTACTACTATTTTGGATTTAGTTCTCACTAGTTACGAGGATCTTGTTGAACATGTTTCGGTAGGGGAAGAGTTTTCTTCCAGTGATCATCGTGCGTTAGTTTTTTCTGTAACTTTTCATCGAGCAAAGTTGATAACAAAAGACTGGTTCCTTGTTTTCAGAGAACTAACTTTTATATTTTGAGAGAACGTTTAGCGGAAGTTTTCAAAGACCGGTTGGAATCAGTCGAGGGAAAAATTTAGCACGAAGCTGTCTTTTCTGTTTTGCCCGAAAAAAGCGTGTTTCTACATCGCGCCCCCTGTGGTTCACGGATAGCGTGCGTAACCTTTATCTTGAAAAGAAAAGAGCATTCAGAGAGTATAAAAGGTGATCTGTTATTCTTTATTGATAAAAGAAAGGTGTTGAAGAAAACGATAAGTGATAGTAGAAAAGAAGTTGAATTTAGATTGGCAGATAACATTGGCTCTGATCCAAAATAATTTTTTAGATACGTCAATAATAGATGTAAGGGGACAGTTGGCCCCCTCTCAAGAAGAGGGTCTAGGGCAGAGAGCAATGTAGGTATGTGTAGTACTTTCAATGACTTTTTCGCGTCGGTTTTTAATAGAGAAAATGGTATTCAATGTACGGGAGTGTTGCATGGGGTTATAAAACCTTCAATGAAATTCAAGTGAAAGAATTGGAGGTGCTGAATCTTCTACAAAATGTATGTGTAAGCAAAGCACCAGGACCAGATATCTATCTACCTCAGGGTCTACATGGAATGTGCTGATGAATTGTTGGGGCCAATCGCACAGATTTACAGGAGTAGTATTGCTGAGGGTATCGTCTCAAAGGATTGGAAACTTGCTAATGTTGTTCCGATATTTAAAAAGGGTAGTAGAGATGCTGTGTCCAATTATCGTTCAGTGAGTTTGACCAGCTCCTTCTCGTAAATTTTGGAAATTATTATCAAAAGGTAATTTGTGAAGTGGATACACGAGAATAATGTATTGCCGCATAACCACCATGGGTTCAGGAAGGGGAAGTCATGTGTAACTAACCTCCTTTGCTTCTATGATCACGTGACTAAGGCTTTCGGTAAGGGCAAAAATGTGGATGTTGTTTACCTTGATTTCCAGAAGGCATTCGATCGATTTTCCTCAAACATGGTAAACTCCTGAAGCGATTTTACACGAGATTGGGGGGCAACTTGCTGAATTGCATAGAATCGTGGTTGAGAGATAGGTCCCAACGAGTTATGGTGAATGGGGAATTCTCTGGTTGGACAGGCGTCACAAGTGGGGTTCCTCAAGAAAGTGCCCTTGGCCCCGTACGTTTTTCACTTTTCATCGATAAACTCAATCAGGGTATCAATGGGATTGCTAGCAAATTCGCAGATGACGTGAAGCTAATGGGGGTAGTCGGGAGTCAAAGCGATAGGGGGTAGCTCCAGACCAACTTAAACAGAATTACAGTATGGGCGAATGAATGGAGAATGACGTTTAGCGTTGACAAGTGCATGGTCGCTCATTTTGGCTCGAACAACCCATGTTTCTCTTACGAGTTGAATGGTGTCGCTATCCCGGATGCAACTAGGGTGACCGATTTGGGAATACTCATTGACGAGCGGCTTAGGTTTTCTGAGCATTGTTCAGCGGTGGTCAAAAAAATCGAATAGAATGCTCGGTTTCATTTTCAAAGAGGTCACTTCGCATTCTCCTAAAGTCATTCTTCCGCTTTTCCGAGAATTAGTTCCTGGACTTGAGTAAGCTGTAAGGTTTTGGAGACCATACCTACAGAGGGACATAGACTTGGTTGAAGGGGTGCAGAGAAGAGCTACGCGTGTCATTATTGGAGCAGGAGCTTGAGTTATGAAGAGAGATTTCATTTTTTGAATATGTTTACATTGGATGAACGCAGGTGTCGAAGAGATATGATCGAAGTGTGCAAAATTTTCATTGGGATGGTATAGGATGGACCGTGAGTTATTAGTAAACCGTCAATCGACTGCTTTTACAAGGGGACACCAGTTTCGGTTGGTAAGGGGCAATTCTTGGTTATGGTGTCGCAGGGAATTTTTCTCTAATAGCGTTGTTAATAAATAGACTGGTTACCCCGGGGGGTAGTAAATTCTAACACAATTGGCAGCTTTAAAAAGAAATACGATAAACATGTTGGGGTAAATCGAGAAGCTATCCATACTTAGAATAAGACAACCATAAATATATTTTATGGGCATTGTATAATATTTCATCATGTATATATATATTGTTTATAATTTTTGTAATTGCTTGGCCTATACTTGAATGGACATCTTTTACTCAGCCACCTCGTTGGGCATTTTGCCTGTTGTGGTGTTGTATTTGTGTTTTTTTTAATTTGTATAAAATAAATGAATACCTGCAAAATCACCACCTAAACCTCATTCAAATTGGCAGCAGAAGATGACTCTGTTGCATTTTTGTAAAAAAAAGATGTCAGCTGGGAAATGTGTGTGTGTGGACTACTGGAAGAAAAAATGCTGAAACTTATTTTATAATAAAGGGCAAAGAGAATCAGTTTGAAAACTGGAGAGGGCTGCTATATAAATTCGTATGGAGCAGAACAGAAGAAAAACTCAATGATGAGTGCATAGATAAGAGAAATACCAACTGCGGCTTATTTTGTTATTTAACGTTTGGACATGCATGATAGTCAATGAATTAAGTAAACTGTGCGCCATAAAGCGTACTGTGAACTCGGAAGTCTATATAGGCATGATAGAAAACTTTTTGGTTCCCAGTGTGTCCAAATGGTTTTGGTGTGTTCAACTAACTTTACAAGCCAACAAAGCATCTTGCTATCATGGCAAAAACATTGCGAGTCCTCTGATATTTTTCCAAAGAAAGATCACAGTGCACAGTACTTTGAGCACAGTTAAATAACCCTGAAACTGTTTTTGAATAACTCTGTTTTCTAATATGGAAATTTTTTTTTCAACTTTTTAAGATCATCAAAAGATATTTTTGGGAGCCATCTCTTAGTTCTTCAGATAAAGTTATACTGATGAAAACCTGGCTGTGTGTGTGTGCATTAATTTTTATACATTGTCTTCTTACCATGCATATTTCGAGCCAAAATATTTTGCGGGAGATATGATCGAAGTTTTCAAAAAAAAAAAAGTACACCGTCAATTGACTGCTTTTACAAGGGGACACCAGTATCGATTAGTAAGGGACAATTCTAGGTTATGGTATCGCAGGGAATTTTTCTCTAATATGGTTTGCTAATAAATGGAATAGCTTACTCCCGGAGGTAGTAAATTCTAACACAATTGACACGTTTAAAAAGAAATACGATAAACATGTTGGGGTGAATCGTAAAGCTATCCATACTTTGAATAAGGCAACCATAAGTATTCTTTATGGGCATTGTATAATATTTCATCATGTATATATATTGTTTATAACTGCATTTTTAATTGGGTTGCTGTATTTTTGAAATACATTATATCACATCCATATTTGTTATGGGCATTTTTTTCTCCGCCACCTCGTTTGGCATTTTGGCTGTTGTGGCGTTGCATATGTATTTTTATAATTATTAATTACACTGAGAAATTAGAATTTTTTGTAGTTGATCAAGTTTTTTCAGCCATCACTTAATGAAAAGATGTTTTTCAGGCTCGTAAACCGTCGTGGGTTTGAGCATTTTCTGGACTCTTCTCCAATTCTAGAAGTTAAATACTCAGATGATGCTGGATTAACTGCTGAAATGAGCGATGATAGATAGTGCACATCAAGCAAACAATTTTTGTAATAAAACTAAGGTTCACAACCCACTCAGGCGGGAGATACGTACATTTGCCAACTACAGAAATCTCCAGAATATGGCATCTTTGCTCACATCACAGGTATTATGCGCATTGGAGAAATATCCCTTTCCCTTTTACTCCCACAGTTTTTTACTTTAGTACCTTTTTTTCCCTTTCTTTTTTGGCGCCAGTGGCTTAAATTGCATATCAATATGCGGTTAAAAAAAGTCATTTGCGACCATATAAGAACCATTGGGAAAATTGTTTGTCTTCATGTATACTATATCAACCCACTCATTTTAGCAATAAAGTTCTAGAAACATCGTCATCATCATTTTTACGCAATTTTGAGACACTTAAAAATCTCTGGATGAACTAAAGATGACCCTTGCATCCAAATGGAGTTGTTGCTAAAATCGTTAATTTCTTGTGGAGTTAAAAAAGTGGTAATAAGTTGTGTGTTTGTGAAGTGATTCAACTTCGTGGCAATAGTATGATATTATTACGCGTCCTTGTTGGTAAGATAAGCATAAAATAAGTTGGACTGTTCAGAGTGTTTTGCAGTTTTTAAACATTAGTCGGATCAATACCTGAATTTGTAGCTATACTACTGTATTTTAAGGGTGGGAACATAGTGCTGATTCCGAAAACTTGCGTCGTCTCCGATTGGTTAAAAACCCGAATTTCAAGATAAAAAAAAAGTTGAAATTCGGGTTTTTAACCAATCGGAGACGACACGAGTTTCCAGAATCTGAAATACGGACGCACTATGTTCACACCCTATGGATGCATTCAACTTTTCTGCAATTCAACTTCCATGCCTGCATTTTTCAAAAAAACGTGTAGGTATTTTAAATTGAGGTATTGTTTTTCAACTAATTAAATAGTCACAATTTGCTTGATTGTTTTTTGTCGGTGTTAAAAGTTCGACTCTTCGAGTGAAAGGCTAAACAGCATTTTTAGGCTAAACAGCATAAAGAATATCTCGGAAATTTATTGCTGATCATCAAACATGAGACATAATCGACAATTCACAACGTTACATTCTCATACCGTGATTAAAGATGGATTATTTGATTGTTTAATATAATTTCATAAATGGATTGTCTATCAAAGAGTTTTTAAATTTATTTCGATGTTATTTTCCTTCTAAAGGATTGATTCTTGCCATTGCGATTCCTCATATCCATCCACTCTTTTTAGTAATTTCAGGCATGCTGCCTCTTCGTTTATCACTTTCGTTGACTTGTAAAGTATTCATTTTGGTTTTTTCAGGTGTTTCATGCTTTTCAGTCCTGAAAAATTTGCACTTCAATGGATACTGGTAAGTTGAATTCTGATCCGTTTTTCTGGATTGGGCAACAGATTCTTGCTTTGTAGATTCCGGCTCAGTTGATATTGGTGATATTTTTCTTGTGGATGAAGGGATGCCTAGTGAGGTACCATCTTCACGCCTATAACCAGATTTCGATTTGGATTTCGTTGTTGTTTCTGTATTTTCAACTTGACCAGACATGTCGATTACAGTTACTTGCGGCTGAATTCGAGAGAGGCTAAATATCGGTTGGTTTTGTTCACGGATTGTTCCAAATGATGTTGATTTGGATTCAATATTCGGTCTTCCTAGACTAAAATCTGTTTCAGATGTCGCAGGCTTCTCAGTGTTCTCGTTTGGCTGGAAGTTTACGGAATAAGTCATATTCTTGGTAGTGTTTGGTTGCTTAAGACATGATGCCATAGTAGGTCCATTTTTTGCTTCTTCTTGGGTCTCTGCTTCTTCGTTCAAGTCCGGAAATTTCTGTTTTTCTTCGAGTTTTTTGTCTTTAGATGAATTTTTACTTGTTTCTCCTCTTCTCTCCAAATCTCGGATTTTGTTAGCTATTTCAATGAATCTTTCAACGCCTCTCAGCTGTGGTGATTCCTGTTCTTGAAGTACCTGTCGTAAAATACGTAAGAGGAAACAATTAAAGAAACGAAATAGAGAGTTTCTAAGGATTTTTAGGTGAAATAACTTTCATGGTAGGTTTTTTACAATTGACATTCGTGTTTGTTTTAAGATTTTTCAATAACTCATTGTAATGAAAATTTTGAAGTAAAATGTAATCAAATATTGGACGGATTATAATTTCCGCCATAATACTCACCTGTTCACGAAGATCATCTAAACTTTCGGCTCTTTCGGTGTTGCTTTTTCCGATTGGATTATGATGACTTTTCGTTGCTCGTACCATTATATTCCAGTTCTTTCGGGCATTGTTCTTTCTTGTGCCTTGACGTATCAAGTTGAACTTCTTCTTCTGCCTCGTGTCCTTTAATACAGCTTCCATGACACTTTCTACAAGGTCAATATTAAAGTCCTTCAAAAGTCTTCGTTCCCTTATCTTCTCTTTCCGACTTACTGTTTTGGAAAAAAAAGATAAAACTCATTAACTAATATAGAGTGTTTCAAATCATCATGATACAATAATTACATCTCAGTAGATTTTGCAGCAATTCCTGAAATAAAGTGTATAATGATTCTCACGAGTCTCATTTGGAGAATGCTCGCACTTCATGCCGTTATTCCGAAGTGTTTCAAAGAGTGTACTACGAAAACTGTTGACAGCTTGTTTAACTTCATTAACATCGTCTTCTGTAATGCCAGTTTCTTCAGCTTTCCTTTGTTGATTGGTTACGTAACGGCGCACCAGACAACGCATCACCATCTATGGGATGAATATATATGAAATTTATTATAATCAAGAAGGATGGCATTAAACAAAATGATACTAAACATATACAATGACGTACGTGTATTGAATTGACAAGACACTGTATATATGCAATTTGTAATAGCTATTTCACTGCCACTTACTCATCTTTGATATCACACAAAAATCCTTGAAAATGCTTACCCTGTATTCGAAATCATTCTCACTTTTCTTCTTCACCTAATGATTATTAACAAAGAAAATATCTTTAATAGAATTTTGAATAAATGATACTAAGTTTTAAAACTGTGTAAGCTGTATCAGCAATCAGCACTGAAGAATAATAAAATAATCATCATTTTTGTTACCTAAAATTTTGAGTAATACAACTCTTAATTATTTTAATTGGAATAATTAGTAGAAAGTTCATACCTCTATAGATGCTTGCTTTGTTTCACATCTGAACAATTTGCGAATGGATTTGACGGATGGAAAAATATTGAATGGGGGTGGTAACGTTGAACCACTCTCGAAATAACTCATCCACAGTTTGCTTCTAGCAAATTTCCATTCCACGTCAGATCGCTCCTGTAAAAGAAACAATATTCTTTCGACCATCAGCATTGTGACTTCAACTTGAATGAATTCTCAGGGTATAAACGTGTTCGATAGGAATTGCAAATACTAAATCAATTCAATCTTCTATGGGAAAACATTAAGAGGAAAGGAGTGATTAGGAAAGAGTTTATCAAATGCACAGTTCTTGAAACTAAGGACTTCCATAATGTTTAATGGCACCGACTGTTCATATAAATGCCACTAAATAAATTTAGATAACTCGCATAACTGATCCTACAAACATATCAATTTGTAAATTCTCATTACGAACTACTATTTAGGGTTGGATTTTTCTTCGTCTTCTATTCCTCAATTAAGTTTTATATCATAAACTGGTTCACATGAAATATTGAAGACTGCAAAATTTATATATTGTTTCTTAATTATTGTAGATCAAACAAATCTTAAATCCCAAACCTAAATATATTTGCTATGAACTAATAATAATAACTGATAAACGTACTCATTCATAGATACAATGAGATTATAATCATTATGGAACGAAATACTTACTGATATTATCTGGTAAGAATTGCTCATCATAGCGATGAGTAGGTTCAGCAAGACAACTATGTTGATCACAGAATATGATCCAAACATGAGCAAGCTCCAAAACCTCGTGTAACTTTTGATGCCGGTCAATTCAAAGTTTTCCAGCTCGACAAGGCCAAAACTTGCCCAGAAAAGGCTTTGAGAAGTCTCAAATAGGCTATTATTTAGAAAAAAATGAAATAAAATATTGTAGATATTTAGATAAAGATCTGTCTCGAGTGCAATTTTGTACAGTAAAACCCCTCCGATGCAGTCACCCCTTTTTTACGGCTAAATAATAATTTACCCTTGCATAATAAAAGTATGCATTTCAAACCCCTGATTAACGATCACCCTCTTTTACGGACGAATTTTTTTGTCCTACCGGTGTCCGCAAAAGAGAGGTTTTATTGTATTTATCAGGAAACTTTTATAATTGATTTGTGGTGACTTCTCGTAAAAGGAAAAATTCATTATTTCTTTTCACTATATATATTGTTTTACCACGTACTTAGAAAATCTTCTCCATATTAGGCAAGAATCAGGATGTTCAGGATTCGGTCGGCCATTCGGACCACTGTAACATAGTTGCTTATCGATGTCTGAATAATACCATAACAACTGATTGAGACCACAGGCAAACGCAAACAGAACGAGAGCATATATGAAAAAGAATTTGATGATATCGAACACCATTCTTCCTAATGATATCTGTAAAGGTCCTAGATGTGGATTCACGGAAAATATATGAACCATTTTTAGAAAGCTGAAAGAGAGAAAGACATAACGGGAAACGAAAGTTCTCTTTATCCAAAATCCTTCAAAAAATGCTTGGAGGTTCTAATTCTAATTGAGCTAGAAAGAGAATTATCTCACCTAAATATATTCGCAGCTCCAAAAAGTCCTTCAGAAATCAGCATTGGATCATACGGATCCCACATTTCTCTTGGCTGATGAGCATTGATCCCTTCTGCTAGTTCTCGTTGCACCTAAATGTCAGAGACAGCAAAAAAAACAACAAAAAAAAAAAAACAGTCTATCCATTATATTAGTCTTTGACAGTACTTAAAAATCAGGGGTTCTTAACCTTTTTAGTTGCGACCCGAAATTCAGCGACATCACCAACTTCACGACCCATCGGTGTATTTTTAATTTAAAAATTTCTTGTTAAATATTACTGCTTAACAAAATGTTCAGTTTCCGAAGGAAATGAAACCAGTCCATGGCGTCTGGTTCAACAAATGGGCCAGCAAGATCTGAACTCAGGGACCCATATCAAACAGGGGAGGGGTCCCGAATTATTGAAATCTGTCTCTAATTCTGGAATTATTTGTTTCACTAATTTTGTGTGGTGTGTGTGTGGAAAAACATTGGAATATTTTTCTCTCATAATTGGAAATGGAGTAATTTTTCATTAATTCTGAAATTATGTCGTTTTTTTATTTCAAATTCTCTGTCTGAATTTTTATTAATGTTTCTTTAACTCTTTAAGTGGCAATGACGAGATATCTCGTCTTCATAAAAGCCTCTTATTTTAGCATCGGCAAAACCAGATGTTTTGTAAAGTTGATTTCTCAATGAAAACTTTTTTCTATACCCTTTAGTTTAGTTTGTACCTGCTAAAAATCGGTTGAAAGCGTACTTCATTAAAAAAGATATGGCATTTTGAAGCGAGTATTGGTGGTTTCTAATTGCCGCTTAAAGGGTTAATAGTATTCATAATTTTATATTTAGATAATTTTCAGCATTCTTGGGCATTCTATAGTAATGTCATGCTATGACGGGCGCCGGACTCTCTACAAAAAATACTTTACATAAATCATAGCTCGCTCACATACGCACGCACTCACTCACACAAGAAGTCCCAAAAACTGTCTCGGTCTGAGCTCAGGTCACAGAAATCGTTAAGACGCCTCTGAAACCAGCGGAACAAATAAATTTACAAACGTATTGTAAGTGGATTCGTATGACCCATCTCAGCAGCTCCTGCAACCCAAGTTTGGATCGTGACCTATATGTTAAGAGACGCTGACTCAAATTGTATTCTGAAAAGTGAAAATTTGACGTTTGCGAGTTGAAATCAATAGAACTCCAAGGCATTAATGGTTGTGATTTCTTTTTGTAATTTTGCGTTTATAAGACAAAAAGAGACGTACTATATAATACGATGAAAACCTAAGTCCAATGCACGAGAGGTAGAGCATATTCGTGAAGAAATCAACAATGTTCCACATGTCTTTCAAGTACCCTTCTAATCCAGCTTCCCACAGCTGCTTGACCTCTGACCAGACAAAACCTAGAAAGAAAAAGACACCTTTATGAAATTCTTCAACTTGCAAGAGAAGTAATTCTATTTGAGTAAATTGATTAAACACACACACAAAAACAAATTACGAACCAGGAAGAATAGTAAGACCTCCATCTATAACATCACCACCGTGATAAGATGAAGGGGCCACCAGAAGGCGTAAAATGACTCTATTGTAGCCTTAATAACGTTTCTCAGGGCCTACTTGTCTGTAGTTTTACAGTGTGATCTCACACTGCGATTAAACTAAAGGCCGCTACATACTACTCTGACGCGACGTGTTCGTACGACGCGTCATGGTGAATTCTGTTTCGTGGGAATTCTTTAACAGTGGAATGACATTACTACGTCACAGAATTCCCACGAATCAGAATTCACCATGTCACTGACGGACTACATCACGTCACGTCAGAGTAGTGTGCAGTGGCGTTAAGAATGGCCTAACCAGAACACCAGTAGAGAGAACTGTCTGTTCTATGAAATGCACGAACGGCGATTCACAAATTCTTCGGCAGACAAAGACAGATGGCACTCAAGGTTTCTAGAATATAATGGATGGCACTATCGTTACGAGTCCCCCCCTCTCTCTCTGGCAATACCATTTCAAGGTGTTTGTCTGAAGGACATTCGATCACACGGTGCCCATTACGTGTGCTATCATTCACAGCAATCCACCGTCGCGTCGATTGTGCTCGCAGTGATGTCGTTCACGAAGAAACTAAACAGCTATAGGGCACAGCACCGGGTTGTCGAACCAATTCATATTCTGCTTGGGAACTGACGACAGCCATGTTTGTAGCTCAATCCTGCCTATGCTGTTGAGCGATATAACTGCACTTGAAAGCTGTTGTGATGGTCAGGGGAGTCATCGCATACGGCAGTGCGTAATTCGTGTACTGTCATATTGTGCGTACATACATTTTGTATGACCGTGCCGCAGCCATATGTTCAGGACATCATTCTCACACAACAAAATGGAATGCTGTGTGGTTTTTAAACAAAGTAAACCAGAGATATATCCATCCTACAGCCAGCTACAACACTCGCCCTATGCATTCTACAATCTGTCTCTCATGGAGAGGCATTTTCTATCTAGGCAATGCTCAGCCGCGCACAGCAAGAGTGTTTCCAGGCATGTCTCCATCTGACTACCACACTTCTTTGATTTGCTCACGACTAGATCTATCACTAACATGTGTTGGGCATCTGAGACGCCAACTTGGACAGTACATGAGTTTGCACGATACAGATTTTCAAGGTCTTCACTTCAAATAGATTCATTAAATTTGCAGTGTCTTTTCCTGATCTCAATAAATATAAATTTTTATTGAGACGTGAAACCATATTATCGAAAGATGTTCAAGCCGATCCTGAGAATATCTTCGAAAGCACACTTTAGAAAAGAGTTTTTTTAATACATACCAATAACATATAAGCAGATAGTTGATTCCACTATTCCTGGAGGAGAACCCCTTTCTTGAGCATCTGCCAACCTTGCTTTCTCCCTTAAATAGTCAGTACCTATCCATTTCATGAGATGATTTTCTACTCTCTGTGAAGCCATTATCAGAAGCACTAGGGCACAAAGGTAGAAGTTTAACTGAACCAATATGGGAACATAATAATCACAAACATGAAAAGAAAGGTAATAACGAGTGTATATTTACGTACATAAAAAGAAACAATATGATGCAGAATGACAGATGAACTTTGTGAACGGTTTAGTCATTGCATGGCCGAAAGAACTTTGTGGAGCTATCATATAAGCTATAGAGTAGATGGGAAACAAAGACCCAATCCTCGATATTTCCACAAACTGTCCAAGAGGACCTTTCCTCCTGAATCCCGGACTTCCTTCGTACCATACTGTAGCTAATAGCTGCTGAACGTTTGGATGAGCTATGAACTGAAAAAAAAGGGCACCAAAACAATGAACAAAATATGACACGAACAAAATACAACATGAACAAAAATATAAGTTCATTGTTTAAAATTTTGTAGTCAAGCGAAGACTCGTGACGGTCGTCCACTGGAAGCTACCACGAGCGAAAGAAAGTCGCGCAGACCCTTAGGCTGCGCACATACTGGGACGAAGAGGTACGCGGTACAAGAATTGCGACTAAGAAAAAAATCGCATAGGTGTGAAGGAAAAGATGTCCACACATAGTAAAGGAGGAGGGGGATCGAGAAAATGACCAGAAGAGTTCTGAAGTGTAAGGATGTGATGATGGTGATCTCTCCACAGAAGCTCTTCTTTTTCTTTTAAAGAGAGAAAGGAAAAAAAAGGGAGGAAAAAGAACCAGGTAGCGCAATCAGCAGATCGAGGCAAAAACAAACTTCTTTTTTCAAGTCGCGCACGTCCTGAAGTTGCCATTTTCTCTCCGTTATATCGTTCCTCGTTTATGTGCGGGGCAGAACAAAACAATGCAACTGTTTTCGTCGCTAACCTCTATCCCGTACCTCTTGATTGCCCCACTATGTGCGTGGCGTTTAGAGTGTATATTAATGACAATATATGAAGTCACTCAACTGTTTTTTGTCTGCAAGCAATGGCCAACTTTAACCGTTCTAGTTTCATACGTTTTCCAGGCTCTTCAACTGTGCTTTCTGGGTCGTAGTTCAGCATGATTTCAAGCTCGTACGATGTTCTAGTGTGGTCCAACAATGCGGTTGCATACTCTTGGCAAGTTCGTCGCAGTTCCTTGTAAAAAATAAAACTATACGATGAAGTATGTTTTACATAATTGAAATAAGTTTGAAAAACACACATTTCACAAACCTATGACACATTTATATTTTATTTCTTTTACCCGCTAAGTTTGAGCAATGCTTGGATAAAAAGAATCTATTTCATGCAAAATGCACATTTGTTTTTGAATCTGTAGCTTGAGTAACAATTTTTTCAATCTGCATCCTACGATTATTTCAGATCCGCCCTTAGAGGTGTGCGACAGGTGCGGTCGCACCGGGCCCCGCTCTCATGGTAAATTATTTTCTTGTAATTTTGGAATTATGCCTTTCATCAATTTTGGAATTATTTTGTTTATCAAATAGTTATTTTATACAGTTATTTTTTCCATCAATTCTGAAGTTATTTTTTCCATCAATTCTGAAGTTATTTTTTCCATCAATTCTGAAGTTATTTGGTCCATCAATTCTGAAGTTATTTTTTCCATCAAGTTATTTCTTTCAATTATTTTTAATTCATTAAGTCTAAAATTTTCATTCGTTTCGGGAAAATTGATTCTCTTGTTAGTTTAAAACCACCTTCAGTGCTGAAAATTTTCAGCAATTTTTGTGTTAATTTACATTCAATTGTGAATTTTAAATATTTTGTATGGATATTTCTCAGAAGCCCGCTCGGTTTCACACATCCTCATAAAGGTTTCCTCTCGTTCTCCTTAAGTGATCCTTCCACTTTTCCGGGATTTAGTTCGTCCTGGATTGGGGTATGCCGTCAGGTTTTGGAGACGATGCTTACAAAGAGACATTGACTTGATCAAGGGGGTGCGGAGAAGAACCACGTGCACTCTTGATGACACACGGGACTTAAGCTATGAAGAGAGAGAGAGAGACTTGATTTTGTTTAGAAAATGTTTACATTGGAAGAACGCAGATGTCAGGGGAATATGATTGAAGTGTTTAAAATATTCAACGGGCTGGATAAAATGGACAATGAGTTATTAATTCATCGTCGATCAACTGCTCCGACAAGGGGATGCCAGAAATGATTGGTAAGGGATAATTCTAGGTTGTGGTGTCGCAGGGAGTTTTTCTCTAATAGGGTTGTGAATAAATGGAATCACTTACCTCCGGTGGTCGTGAATGAACACGATTGACACGTTTAAAAAGAAATGCGTTGAACATAGTGGGATAAATCAAGAAGCTATCCATACTTAGATGAGACAACCATAATATTTCACGGGCAGTATATTCATATTTTACAGTAATTATTGGTTTTATTACTCTTAATGGGTTGCTGTATTTTTGATATAATTTAGATATATATTCGGCAACCATATTTTTTATGGGCATCGTTTTTCAGCCACCTCTTTGGAAATTTTGTCTCTTGTGGCCTTTGTATTTGTATTTTTCTGCCGTCTTGGCGTTTTGATAAATTTGTCCCCTTTTTATCTCGTATTTTCAACGAGACCAACTCGATGGCGTTATCTTTTCTGTAATCATGGACAATCACCGAATTTTTCTGTTAATCATTTGTAATTTTTAATTGTTTTTTTAAAGTACATTCTACTTCTCTTCACATTTTTGTGAAGAGAAGTAGAATGTATTGTATGCTATGTTAAGTTTGAATTTTATCGACTTCCCTAAGGCCGGTATTACACTATAAAAGTTTGATAAAATCCCTTGTATAAAACTCAAAAAATTCAACCAATAAAGTTCATAGGTTACATTCGAGCAAATGAAACTGATAATCTTATTGGTGGCATTTTACAAGTTTTATAAAATTACTTTTATCAAACTTTTATAGTGTAATCCCGGCCTAACAAGGACGAGATAGATTATATGAAGGGAATGCATATATGCGAAATCTCTCTCTCTCTCTTTTCTTTCACTTGCTTCACCGCGACGTTTTATTGGTGACACGTTATTTAATAGAATTGGATTTTTTTCGTTTATTTCAGCATTATTTTTCATCTTTTTCCCCTCACTCTCTCCTCTAGCGTTAGCGATATGCAAATCATTTTTCTGAAGTGAAGATAATGTGAGAAGTGAGAACATATGGTTCGACGAGAGAAAAATAGGCAGGATGTCCTGTGTAAGTGCTAATGCGGCTTTTATCTCATCAATCGTTTGTCGTAGAGGTATGGTTTCATATAAAAAATGTTCTCCAAATGTGTTCAAAAACTACCTTGTACCAGTTTTAAGAGTGAAAATACAGTGTGTCACAAAATAAAAAAATCTGAATTTTTATACGGTCCGTCTGTCTTCTAACTTTCAATCACAACGATGTTGCCCTGTTTTTTCTGAGCCCAACAAAAGAGCTTCCGTGTTTTTAACTGCAATATTCGATGCGATATTCGAATTCAGAAATAAGAAAAAGTTGGGAAAGGAAAGCGAAGATGAGGGAAAGGAGTGTTATACGTTAGTTTTTGCTGTTATTTTACAAATTTTCTCCGATTTTTGAATTAAAATATCTCAGTGAATATGGGATAAAAGCATGGGACTTTTTTTGTTGAGCTCAGAAAAGACAGGGCAACAACTAACTGGAAGTTAGAAGACAAGGGGACTGTGTATAAAAATTTAGATTTTTTATTTTGTGACACACTGTATTCTCACTCTGGAAATTGGTACTGGAAATTGATGTAATTTTTGAACATCTTTTCAGCATTTGTTAAATTAGAATTATACCTCTACGACGGACGGTTGATGAGATAAAGTTTGCATTAGCACTTACAGGACACCCTGTATATAAGGGAAAGATGGGGGATTTGTTGATAACAGAGGAAGAACCTACACTCATTTTTTTCCCTAAATGTTGACGTACATACCAATTTTGGAGACATAAATCGCTGGAGCGTCAACTATATATGATTTATTTGTCGCGAAAAAACCGTAAATGAAGGGATTAAATGTGGGTCAGCTCTTACTTTAAGAGAATTGGCGATTGTTTTGGGTGATTGTGTAAAAATCAGGAGAAAAGAGTTGGAAGAAGGACTGGGAGAAACAGAAGTCGCGAGAGAAAGAAAAGAGAACGAAAAGGGACATTCGAAAAAGTGGAGTAGTGTGAAAGTTCGTACCGAACAGACATGACGGTTTCGTTGAGGATATTGGATGAAATAAAGTGTTGGTTTGAAATTTTTGGTAGTTTCAACAATAATTGGTGAATATTTGGGTCGAAATTAGAAATGTTCAAATTTTTAGCTAAATGAAATGCAGTCACCTAGTTAAATCTTCTCTTACCATTTGCCGATACACAAGAAAGGGAAAAAAAACCTGTTAGAGAGAAGAAAATTGTAAATTGTAGATGAGAGAAGAAACAAAAATATGGAATGTGAATAAATTTTGCAATAAATTGCAAAAATTGCAAAATAAATTTTTTCGGTTTGGTGCACGCATGTAGGCGATCCTAGTGCATATGCTTTAATTTTTACCTGCATGCAGAAGCTGCCAGTTTCCGGCAGACCGCCGATCAATGAGGAAGTGGTAAGTGAGCACTGTCGCTTTTTTGTTTTTGGCAAAATGGCAGGAAAAACTTGAACATCACTGCTGCATTATATTTCGTGAAATATAAAATAAAAATAAAAAAAGCTTAGTGAACAATCGGCGAGATTCAACAGATCTTCGGAGATGAAGAAATGGGCACCACACACCGATATATAAAAGAGCCTACAACCGCACATCAATCGAGAATGAAGCACGTACTGGTGGGCCTCTCAACATTCAGAAATGAGATCGTTATCGACTAAGTGAGGATTCTGGTGATGCAAGATCATCGATAATATTATTGCAGTCAAACCCCGATTCAACGAATAATTTAATCCGACATTTCGATTCCTTAAAAAGTGGAAAACCTTTATATCGGGGTTGAGATTAACACAAAAATAAGCACGGCAGCCTATAAAAAAAACCGTTATATCTGGTGGTGTGTATCGAGGTTTCACTGTTTATCGTACAACTGCCCTGTCACATGGTCCCCACAAGGGCAGTGCTCACAGGAATGTAGCCCTGGGGTCCGGGACAATTCTCATCATTTTTTGCTTTTTAAAGCTATGAATTAACTATAGAGTGGCCCGTGAAAAGTCTGACCCACAGAAGATCCCAGTTTAGGGGCCCTGCTCTAGGATGTGGGGAGCCATACCCTCTTATTTACACTACAGTGAACTTGCCAAACTGGAATTTAAAAGCCAGATCTCGAGTAATAAAAGACGATAGAGATACTTACAGTGTATTCCTGTTTGAACTCATTTTCTGCAGATGACAGACTTCGCAGTTCAGAACTGAGTTTGAATGCTGTGAGGATTGGATCGGTAGAGCTGAGACAAATGAGAGACGGAGATGAAAGAGCTTTGTAGGCGTTTATCCTAGACCTGGAATGTCGTAGACAGTCTTCTTTGGTACCTCGAACGCAATCATCACAACCACATCGGACATCGTGTGGCATCGGCAGAGTTGCTCCTCTGTCTAATAAGAGTTTTATTATTTCGTAGTTATCCCGGTGAGCTGCCAGTATCAAGGGCGTGACATCCTTGGTGAATCTGGCCATGTCGTGGTCAACTGTTTCCCAGCTCTGAAACGACAAAAGTGATAAGAAAGGACATGAAAATGCAACAAACACTTTAGCTATGCCACATCAAATTATACCTCTTTGAGTTTTGCTTCCATTCATCGAACCGCAACTAGATGCTCGTTGAGCCAGAGCAAGTACGCATTTTGGTGCCGCCTCTTGTAATGTTGAAGGAGTGGTTAAAGGGTGAAATTTATGTCCCACTCGGACACCAGACCATATGTTTAATGCTGTTGTGATCCATGTGGGTCCTTATAATGTTGTATATTTGTTACAATGTCGTTTTTCTATTGGACAGATGTTCATCTCGATTTCCACTGATTTCTGTTATATATGTTTAACCCTGTTTTGATCCATGTGTAATAGTTTTTCTATTTCAGGGCCATTCAAGTATTGTGTAAGCAGATTTTCAGCCATTTTTGACCCCCTGTCAGCAAAAGTCAGCAAAACACTGGCTCCACTCCCCCTGTCAGCAAAATTTCGTCAGCAGTTTAGAATATTTCATATCTTCAAAAAGGGGTGGTTGATGACTTAAGCAACATCCAAACTCCCCTCCCCCCCGTGTCATCAAAAGTCAGCAAATCCGAAACCCCCCCCCGATGTTGACGTAATACTTGAATGACCCCCTTAGCGAGGAATTCATTTTAAGAAGATGAAGAGCGGTGGAGTGTGTCTTTGTGACTCTCACTATCTTCATTTCTTCATTCTTGAAATGTTGAAAATCTTCTCAACCAGCAGTAGACTTGAATTCCTCGCTGATATGGCGGGTTTCCGGTATTTTTGCGTGCTTGTCTGCAAGAAATATTGCAATTTATTTTTTATTACAGTCGATCTTGCATATAAAGTTCCCACTTATAACGTTTTCCCGCTTAGTACGACTTATTTTCATGGTTTCACCTCTAACTAATTCTCATTTAGATTTCCCGTTTAAAGCGTTTTCCCACCTGCAACGTTTTTTCATGACGGTTTCAACGAATGAAAACGGTTTCATGAATCAACGAACTTTCTGATATGCATACAGCTAACATGCTTGTAGCACAAAGACGTTGCCATTGAAATGAAGGCATTTTCCAGAATTTGTGTGTTCGCTAGTCAACGCAACGCTGCTGTTAATCACGTATTCTACCATGGCAAATGGTTGCAATTTTGAGTGTCTGCTGCAACTCTGCAACGATGATGAAGCGACAAATGTTATTTAACTTGCCACTTACTGGTACTGTATACTTTCGTTCATCTTCTGGGCTTATTTCAACCTTATACATGACGTTTGCGATCATACTTTCCGATGTGGAATCGTGTTCTTTTCCTATTGCTCGCAGAATCACCACTGCCACACTGACCGGTGATCCGACTTGGGTTGGCTACCCATTCCAACCACAGAGTCTCACTTTCACGGACGCACTTTTTCCCGCTGAGCAACCGATAATTGAGATTTGGTTTCAAAAACAAGTGCGATCCCTAGTCAACGTGACATTGGTAATATATTTGTTACGGTAAATATGATAAATCCGGTTATCATGCATAATTGTCGACCATTTTGGCAAGTTTGATAAATTTAATAAATTTCATCAAATTTATCACTTACCGGCGATATTGTATATTACCCCAAGTGTCGTTGGTATATAAACATGATAAATCGTACTAAATTCATCATATATACACATTTGCTGGTAACTACGCATAATCTCCATTTCATATTGGTAAATATTATACATCGGTCACGTTGCTGTAATATAATTTATTATTTAGGTGACCGTACTTGTGAGCTAGATTCTGAACCGGATACGGTTAACTCTGAATTAACGAATTTTCCCGAACACTCCCCCCCTCCAAAATAGCTCCTATTTGATGAATTCTTAAATCGAACCTCCATATAACGAACTCCTATTTAACAAATTTTACGATCGCACACCAATATAATGGTCTCCCGTTTATAGTAAAATTTACGATCTTACTCCAATATAATGAACTTCCATTTAAAAAATTCTTTGACTTAACGAATGTTTTAAAGTTTTTTTGCGTATACAATCAGACCCCAATATAACAAACTCCTATTCAACAAATTCCACCATTGTACCCCGATATAATTAACTCCTCTTCGACGTACTCCAATCACCCTTCGTTTATTTGGTAAATTAACAACCTTAACTCTAACCAACGATGCTTGGATATAATCACCGGTAAAAGTGATAATTTTTTTAGCTTTCATCAAATTTACCAACGACACTTGGGTATTATGCATAATGAGGGCTGAAGGGGGCAGGGGGCAACTGATCCCCGGGTGGAAACATTTAGGGGGGGTGGCAGTTTTAGGTGGGAACAAAGAAACCTTAAAAAATTATAGAATTTTAAAGTCGCGAAGGGCGGCAAAATCATGTTTGCACCGGGAGGAAAAATACCTAGTTTCGGCCCTGTGCATAATCACCAGTAAATATGATACCTGATAGAAGTGATAAATTTATCAAACTTACCGATCGATAAGCGATTATGCATAATAACCGGTTTTTCACACATTTACCGATAATGGATCGCATCGCAACATTTATATCCGCTCAGGACAGCACCCATAGAATGTCAATACGCGTAAAGCCGAGCACATAGTGTTGCGACCAAGAGGTGTGGGAGTGCATAATAATAAGAGCCTGGGTCGTGACTGGTCTGTCGGAGTGCATAATAGAGACTGGTGACGAAAACAATTGCATTGTTTTGTTCTACACCACACATATTCGAGAAGCGAGAAGAAAGAGGCCACTCAAAGAGGTGCGTGGTTTGAACAAACCTGTTTGTTTTCACCTCGATCTGCTGATTTCCGCTATCTGCTGATTGGTCCGTTCCTCCCTTTTTTCCTTTCCCCTTTCTTCGGAGTCATCATCATCATCATCATCATCATCAACACACTATTACATTACATAACCATCCGGCCATTTTATCTATCGTTATCCTCTTTTGCTTTTTGTGAATAGACATCTCTTCCTCTACACTCTATGCATTTTTTCTTCCTAGTCGCAGTTCTTGAACCTCCTACCTCTTCGCTCCACTATGAGTGCAGCCTAAGGAATTCGCGGCCTTTCCTTGTTATTTGCCTAAATTATTGGATTCTTCTTCATTTGGAAGCATCTGATGTTTACGAATTTCTTCAGACTAGACTTTCTATGTACACGTGTGTGTGTATTAAATTAAATTAGGAGAAACTTTTAAGTAATTAGTCAATAAAGTAACATTTTCTTAATTTACTTACATACGGCTTGTTTGGTTTGAATATTTTTTCCTCATGGTGCAGCAAAACTTCCACGGCTTCAACGTACTCTTCACTGATAGCGTGCAGTAACGAATCTCCAGCATCTATTCCACTATCAAGCAACAAGTCGATCAACTCCATGTTTTCATTTTCTATAGCCACTACGAGAGCCGATCTGCCGACAGCATCGCGGCAGTTCATGTCAAAACGGGAATTATTTTTGTGCTTCTCCAATAAACTGAAAAGAAATAAGTGGAAGCAGGTCAACAAATTCATTATTCAAAAATCACAAGTCCAACTGAGGAACTTCATATTTCAAAAGGGAACATTTTCATTGTTTTTTTCGAAATTCATTTTGCAACGGTTTCTGAATCTTTGGGATGAGCTCTACCGGATTATGTGTAAAAGAATTTATTCCGATGGAAATATTTTTTAAAAATTGGTAAAAACTGCAACGTAAGCTTAGTCGTTTCTACCAAAAGGGGAACACCTCGTTCATTTAGTGCGGTATTTTTTGGTATAAGTTCTTGATAACGGTCACCCATGGGATCTAAAATTCTGTGCGCTAACGAGGAGTGCCCGTTAACCATTTCACGTGCAAGGTTTTGGCAAGAAATTTGGAATATCTCTATTTAACGAATTGGCGATAGATATGATAACCGTGCCCGAGTGGCGCCGTGGTAAGATGCTCGTCTTCCACCATGAAGGTTACCGTTAATGGATTCGAATCCGGGCATAGAACGTTTGAAGGAAGTTCTTTACCTACCGAGCCTTGGGCGACCACCGATGGATGGAGCCTTCATTTCCCACTCAACTCCTCTGGTTGGAAATTGCCGTATGGCGATATATATAACCTGAGTTGGTGTGTGGTAAAGTAGTAGATATGGCAACCTTGTCCTAACCTAAAGCCGGGTTTTCCTAGGAGTAGAATTTCAGCGTGGAAACGCTGATTGGTTAAAAACCTGAAAAATTCGGGTTTCTAGACCAATTAGCGTTTTTACGCTACACGCGCCATACAAACCTGCGGACAAAAAAAATCGTCCGTAAAAGAGTAGTGACCGTGTTAATCAGGGGTTTGAAATGCATACTCTTATTATACAAGGGATAATAATATTATTTAGCGTAAAATATGGGTGACCGCATCTGAGGGGTGTCAGTTAAGAGAGGTTTTTAATGTGTATAGTAGAAGGATACATCATAAAGAAAGGAGGGAAAGAAAAAGCCATCATCAACTATGTTTCTGATGATAAGAGATGTTCGAAAAAAATGAGAAAACACTGTGACACACTGTGTCTTTTTGAAGTCCTGCAATCCTGGAACTTCAGCAGGGGGAATATGTAAACTTCGGAATCTTCAAGACCACTCTAGAACAGTGTTTTCCAGAAGGTTGTTTCCGAATCTTTGGGTGTCCGTGAAATGCGTTTCAAAACAGAAGAGTGATCAGAATGACAATGTGATTTGACTATAACATAGCGGAGATGGTATCCTGTGCCCTCAGAGTTAGTGTGTCCAAGGGGTTCGTGAGTTTGTGCCAATCTAAAGTGTTCAATTAAGGCCGAAGAATACGACGTTTGATAAAGATTAATTCATATTTTCAATTAATTTTTATACGTTTTCTGAAAAAGTGAGGGAGTTGAATTCTCCATATCTGTTGTAAAACACTTTTCACAGAACGGTTTATGAAAAAGTTTTGGAGAAACAAACCAGTACAGCAAGTGTTTTGAGCAGGACCGGATTAACCCATATGGAGGCCCTAAGCACTCAAGTGATTTTGGTGCCTTCCCCATGACAATAAGAATTGTTTACAATTTTCCAGTATAAGTATGCAAATTGGTAAGTGGGTATTTTTAGAGGAGGGTTCAGAAGAGTCATTTTTCCCGGTGCCTGTGATACCACGGCTCGGGAGCCTCGAGTGCCGGAAAAGGAAAGGCCTCGTAACAATTTGATCTGATTAAAGTTTTGGGGAGAGTGAGTATGCAAATTCTGTGATATAGGCAGGTATGTATAACTAGATAGGGGGCCCTCAGAAAAATTTGTTTTTCCTGTGAGGGCAACCATTAACCGCATCTTTTGCATTCGTAACCAATAGGTTTATTGGATGTTTTTTCCAGTTTTGTAAAACATCTTTTATAAAACCTTTATCAATAATCTCGGCCTAATGTGAATATAAAATTCTGTCAAAATACGGAGGGGTTATATGTTCACTCTACTTAGGTTCATAGATTAGATTAAGGCAGAGAAAAGAGCTTTTAATGAAATGGTATCCGTTGTACCTCACTTTCATGGAAAAACAGATCAGTTCCTTACTTCCTAATAGTCGGGACATCTCCACGTTCAGCACATAGCAAGTATTTCTTCTCGAAAACGGAAAGCTGGTCTCGATGATGTTCCTCATCAAATACCACAGATTCTTCGTGTACTTTACCGGAACCGAGAAGCTTACGCTTTCTTCGAACTGCCGTACTTTCGATACTTCCATCGCTAAGTACCTCTAAAAAATAATGACAATCATGACTCAATTTCATATAACCGAAACAACGAAAAAATCCACAATATAACCAAAAAAATATATATATATATATTTTAAATAACGTGATTATCACGTATTCCCAAGAGATTTTCGCGATGAGTTAAGTGTTAGAAGACACATCATCAAGGAACCTAGGTCTGCGCAGTCAGAGGCTAGATCCCTAACCACTTGACTGTAAGGCGGTATTAAATACTAAAGACCTATAAAGTTTTGTATATATTATATATTCCATACAGCAAAAACGTTAAACATACTTTCATTTTTTACACCATAGTACTTTAACACTTTTCGACCCGATCATTCATTTTTTTTGGAGTTATCAAAATGTTTTTGCAGTTTTGATACTCAAAAAATGTGTTAAAAACATAAGTGTCAGTAAAAATTTATATTTATATATTTATTTTATTTACATTAACCCCAGAAGCCATGAAATGCACTTACAATGGATAGGTAATAATAAATAAAATAAAATAATAACATGGATAAAAAAAACAAAACAAAGGAGACGCATGCAAGTTCTGATGGCAGACTGTTCCGTATTCTCGCCATACGGCATCTGTATCCAAGGAAAAAGCAATCTTTTCTGGCCGTTGGGATTCTTATTTAGAAGCGATGCTTCCATAGGTTAACTCGTCTGTCCATGATCCCAAAGAAAAGTTCTCCCGATGGTAGATAAGCCAGGGCCGGAACTAGGGGTGGTGGGGGGGGGCAACTTCCCGGGTGCAAAATTTAGGGGGCGGAAATTTTAGATGGAAATAAAAAGAACACCGTTTTATATAAAATTACCGAATTTTAAATTTGTATGGGAAGGCAAAATATAATGGTTGCCCCTGGTGGCAAAAATCCTGGTTACGGTCCTTGATGAATTATTTAGTAGACTAGTGTTTGTAGCGCATCTTCAGATCTGCAGCGATTTTACGCCATTCCAGCGAGTGCAAACCGAAAAATTTAAACTTCTAGTAAGACCAACCGCCGCTCATGCCAGCTATTTGTTTGGTAAAGGATTTGATTAGATATTTTTTTTCAAATTTAAATTATTTTTTTTTTTGTGCGAATAAATATATATAATTCACTTCGTTCAAATTTTTTCAGTCAACATGATGATGTGTGTGATGCAGGGTATACATTCATATCTTCAAATAAAATTTTTTTGCAGAATTTTATTACTAAATTTCATGTAATAAATCACACTTTTCCCAGAGGCACTTTCTCCTGGGAACCATCTTAACCTTTTAAGCGGCATTGACGAGATATCTCGTCTCCTTAAAAGCATCTTTGTAAAGTTTATATCTTAATGGAAAACTTTTCCTTACACCCCTTAGTTTACACCTGCTGAAGA
The DNA here is from genome assembly GCF_987345545.1 of Pholcus phalangioides. Taxonomy (NCBI): domain Eukaryota; kingdom Metazoa; phylum Arthropoda; class Arachnida; order Araneae; family Pholcidae; genus Pholcus; species Pholcus phalangioides. Next base: position 32,751,726 of record NW_028301610.1, on the reverse strand, counting down.
TCGGAAGAAAGCCTACTTCATTAAAAAAAAATATCATTATCGGAGATACGGGGGGGGGGATAAGGGGGAAATCGCCCCGCCCCAAAGGTGGAGCCGACTGATCTAATGTATATGCGTATATATGAATAAAAATCATCATCATGGCCACCCCCCCCCCCAAGACTTTCAAGTCTATCTCCGCCTATGAAAGGTATGGCAATTTTTAAAGGTAATATTTAATTTTAATAATTTTTAAAGACAGTTATAAAAGGTATGGCATTCGACTCAATACTTCGCCGTCGTTGGGAACGGACGTGCTATTATCGCGCTCCGCTCACCGACCAATAGAAGAAGTTTTATCCGAAACCGTTGCCGGGGGATTATCGAAGGATTACCGTCACGCCAGTGCGCCATTTTGTGTCTTTCTTTGTGTTTTTCTTCGTTCTCGTGAGTTTTACTTAGCGTGTTGTTTATTTTTGGGTCATATTCTGCGGTGATTTTCTTTTTTTCAGCGCACGTTGGATTGTGAGATAAGTGGTTTTTTTTATTATATTGCTCTCATTTTTTTTTAATTTTCGTTGTGTATTTTCGATCGACTTAAATTTATTTTTCTCGTTCGCATTTCATTTTCGTTGTTTTTTCGCCAGGTTCGCTCGCTTCTTTGATATAAGTTCGTAGGTTTTTGGACGTTAGTGTTAGCAAACAGTGTATACTTTTTCCCGGGTACTCTCAACAACTTTGTTTTCCTTCCATTTGGGCACCGTAGCTTTTTTTCCGTAGCTTAATACTTTTTTTAGAGGGTGTTGTATTCTTTATATACATATTTATTTTATTCTTCGTGATTTAGTGCTGAGCATTCTACTTTACGTAATTTTTTCGTATAATCTCTTACGTATATTTTGCATAGTAATGTATTTTACATTATTTTAATTTCCAGTTAACGTTTCTCATTTTCCTATTTTTAAGTATTATTATTATTATCTAGCTTTAGCAATAGTGTTAGTATGCCTCGACCTCGACTAGTGTTGTGTAGAGCTTGCGACGGGAGGTTTCCCTGGTCTAGGGGTATAGTAGCTGATAGTTTCAATTGTAAAGGGTGCTTGGTTAGGAAAAGGCTGGAACTCGAGGTCGAAGCTTTACGGGAAAAAGTTAGGGTGCTAGAGGGCCCGGTTATAACGGAGCCTCTGGTCGTCGAGCCACCTGTTGATGAAGAAGCAATCTCCACGAACAACGACATTTTAGAGGGCGAATGGGTGGTCGTGGATGAGGTAGAGGGGGATAGTGATAGGGGTTTAATCATCGGCGATTCTATGGTTAGGGAACTTGGGAACCGAGTGTGTAGGGATTTTCGGGGTTTCGAGCGCTGTTGTCTTCCTGGGGGGAAGATTGGCAACGTTCGAGACGTTTTTCATCGCCGAAAGTTGCCCTTGCGGGTGATTCTGTGGGTGGGAACAAATCAGGTAGGAGCGAATATTAGTGAGTCTCTGTCAGAATACCGGGATTTACTATTATCCGCTAGGGAGGGGGGTTCAGATGTGGCAGTGATTCCAGTGCTGCCAAGGGGTAGTAGGGGTTATAGGAGTAGGATCCACCAATTCAATATAGGCCTGAAGGACATTTGCTCCTCACTTGGGGTCACGTTCTTGGAGCTTCCCGGATTTACCGATAGGTGGCTTCGTTCGGATGGGATCCATCTAAATAAGAGAGGGGTCTGGGAGGTTTACGATAGTCTTAGGTCAGGTTTTTTACTCCCAGACCACGTAGTCGGGAATGCGGGTTAGTTAATGATAATCACAACAGTACTGACGGAAAATTACCCACCTCTGACTTGGATGGCTTCTCGATTGACACTAAATCACCGGGCAAATTAAAATGTGTGTTAATAAATGCCAGGAGCTTGGGTAATAAGAAAGATTTTTTAGAAACTATGATAGTTGTGGAGGGCTTGGATCTTATAGCCATTACAGAATCTTGGGCAAAGGATGGGGATGAATCTTTCTTACACATCTCAGGATACGATACTTTTTTGAGAAATAGATCTGATAGGAAAGGGGGTGGAGTGTTGATATACGTGAAATCCTGTTTGAAGGCTAGAGAGTGTGACGTGCAGAGAAGTGATATTGAAACCATATGGGTTGAACTTGAGAGCAAAAGACGTCATAAGCTTATTGTTGGGGTTTGTTACAATCCACCGAATAGGGATCAAAACTACATTGCCAAAATGCATGATGAAATTTCCTACATGTGTAAGCGAAAGAGGGTTCTCATACTAGGGGATTTCAATTACCCGGGTATTGATTGGGAGAACCTTTTATCTGGAAATCAGTATGAAAGAGACTTTCTTAAGTTGGTGCTCGAAAATTTTTTGTATCAGCATGTATCAGAAGCCACTAGGGGTACTGCTATTTTGGATTTAGTTCTTACTAGTTCTGAGGATCTAGTTGAACATGTTTCGGTGGGGGAAGAGTTTTCTTCCAGTGATCATCGTATCGTCAGATTTCACTGTAACTTTTCCTCGGGTAAGGTTGATAACAAAAGACTGGTTCCTTGTTTTCGGAGAACTAACTTTGATGTTTTGAGAAGAAGGTTAGCGGAAGTTTTCAAAGACCGGTTGGAATCAGTAGGGGTGGTAAGTCAATGGGAAGAATTTAGTACGAAGCTGTCCTCTGTTTTGCACGACGTCATACCCTTTGTTCGAAAAAAGCGTGTTTGTACATCACACCCTCTATGGTTCACGGATAGCGTGCGGAACCTTTATCTTGAAAAGAAAAGAGCATTCAGAGAGTATAAAAGTGGACGTGGTGACCTATCATTGTTTACTGATAAAACAAGACTGTTGAAGAAAGCGATAAGGGATAGTAAAAAGGAAGTTGAATCTAGGTTGGCAGATAACATTGGCTCTGACCCAAAATCATTTTTTCGATACGTCAATAATGGATGTAAGGGGACAGTTGGCCCCCTCTCGATAGGAGGCTCTAAGGTAGAGAGCAATGTAGGCATGTGTAGTGCTTTCAATGACTTTTTCGCGTCGGTTTTTAATGGAGATAATGATATTCGATATACGGGTGTTGCATGGGGTAATAAAACCCTCAACGATATTCAAGTAGAAGACGTGGAGGTCCTAAATCTTCTAATAAATGTATGTGCAGGCAAAGCACCAGGACCAGATGATATCTATCCCAGGGTTCTCAGGGAAGGTGCTAATGAATTGTTGGGGCCAGTCGCACAGATATTCAGGAGTAGTGTTGCTGAGGGTATCGTCCCGAGAGATTGGAAACTGGCTAACGTTGTTCCGATATTTAAGAAGGGTAGTAGAGAGGTGGTGTCTAATTATCGTCCTGTGAGTTTGACGAGCTCCCTCTCGAAAATTTTGGAAATTATCATCAAAAGGCAGTTTGTGAAGTGGATAGACGAGAATAATGTATTGTCGGATAATCAGCATGGGTTCAGGAAGGGGAAGTCATGTGTAACTAACCTCCTTTGCTTCTATGATTACGTGACTAAGGCTTTGGGTAAGAGCAAAAATGTCGACGTTGTTTACCTTGATTTCCAGAAGGCATTCGATCGGGTCCAACATGGCAAACTCTTGAAGCGTTTACACGAGATTGGAATAGGGGGCAACTTGCTGAATTGGATAGAATCGTGGTTAAGAGATAGGTCGCAACGAGTTATGGTGAACGGGGAATTCTCTGGTTGGACAGACGTCACAAGTGGAGTTCCTCAGGGAAGTGTCCTTGGCCCCATACTTTTTTCACTTTTTATCGACAAACTCGATCAGGGTATCGATGGAATTACTAGCAAATTCGCAGATGATGTGAAGCTAATGGGGGTAATCGGTAATGAAAGCGATAGGGAGTTGCTCCAGACCAACTTAAACAAGATTGCAGCATGGGCAAATGAATGGGGCATGACGTTTAGCGTAGATAAGTGCATGGTCGCTCATTTTGGTTCGAACAACCCATGGTTATCTTACGAGTTGAATGGGGTCACTATCCCGGATGCAACAAGAGTCACCGATTTGGGAATTCTCATTGACGAGCGACTTAAGTTTTCTGAACATTGTTCAGCGGTTGTCAAAAAAGCGAATAGAATGCTTGGTCTTATTTTCAAAAAGGTCTCTTCGCGTACTCCTAAAGTCATTCTTCCGCTTTTTCGAGGCTTAGTTCGTCCTGGACTGGAGTATGCTGTAAGGTTTTGGAGACCATACCTACAGAGGGACATAGACTTGATTGAAGGGGTGCAGAGAAGAGCTACGCGTGTCCTTATTGGCACACAGGCCTTGAGTTATGAAGAGAGACTTCATTTTTTGAATATGTTTACATTGGATGAACGCAGGAGTCGAGGAGATATGATCGAAGTGTTCAAAATTTTCAATGGGATGGATAGGATGGACCATGAACTTTTAGTACACCGCCAATCAACTGCTTTTACAAGGGGACACCAGTATCGATTGGTGAGGGACAATGCAAGGTTATGGTGTCGCAGGGAATTTTTCTCTAATAGGGTTGTTAATAAATGGAATAGCTTACCCCCGGAGGTAGTAAATTGTAACACAATTGACACGTTTAAAAAGAAATACGATAAACATGTTGGGGTAAATCGAGAAGCTATCCATTCTTAGAATAAGACAACCATAAGTATTCTTTATGGGCATTGTATAATATTTTATCCTGTGTATATATTGTTTATAATTTGTGTTAATTGCATTTTTAATGGGGTTGCTGTATTTTTGAAACATATGACATCCATATTTTTATGGGCATCTTTTTATCAGCCACCTCGTTGGGCATTTTGCCTGTTGTGGCGTTGTATTTGTATTTGTATTTGAAAGGAGTTGAATGATTTCTGATGTGTCGCGTAAAGAGTTTAAAAAAAAAAAAAAACCCGAAAGCCCAACTTCAAGTGTTGCCCTCTGATGAAAACCCCCAAAGTTCACATTTACAATATTCCTAACTCAAAACCCACGCAATCCTTTAAGTCAGGGCAGATTTCCCTGAGATCACAAGAAAAAAAAATCTACAGTGAGAAAAAGCCACACATTTGTGGCACCAGGGTCTGAAAGAGTTAAGGGAAGATGAGGTAATAATTCATCGACAGTCAGTACTTTTTTTACTTTTAATCGATTGAGATATACGGAGTAATCCCCCAGATATACGGAAATATACAATATTTCAATATTTTAAATTATCAGTGTATACTTTACACTCACACGAATTACAAATTTCGCAGAGGAAACACCGGATAAGCCGCGATAACCATGACCGATCCATAGGAAATACCTTTTTCATGACTCGGAATACTAATAAAATCATTAACACGAATAGAATTTGAATGTTTTTGGTGCAGAAATTAAATACGTACGCAAATTTTTGTTTACCTGGTTCTTCTTTTACTTGATATCCTTTACTTCTTTTCCTGATGAGTGACATGGTGGTTACCGCGAGGAATTTCCAATCGAACGCTCGAAAAGTTTATATGAAAACGTGTGCTCGCATCCAAATAAGCGATCTTCCATGTGCCTTTGTTGTACCTTTTCTCCCTCGAGAAGAGATTTATTTTGTTTTATTTTATTTTGTTTTAGCTCTCTTCAAATGAAACCTTACAATGTCTATGAGTGTAATGGAACGAGCCGCATTTCGTCCACGAGTTTGGCTTCCGTCGAATCCCTGCCCAATGTCTGTTGTCAAGCTCCTAAGTATACAAAACGTTTACCCTAGCCTTGCTTCAAAAATAAAAATAAAAACATATTAAAAAAAAAGAAAGAGTAAAAAACTATTTCTCATTTTTTGTGTTTTTCTCCACCACATGACCTTTAGAAGGTGCTTTTCTCTCATGATTTCCCAGTTTTTCTTACCCAATCGTTAGTTTATTGCTTTTAAAAGTCTTGTTGATTCCGAACAGTCTCAAACGTTAGCAACGTGTTTTTCAGAATCCAATACTATACATAAAAGAGACTTTTGGCAAAGAGTTTATTAGGGCTTTGGTGTTTTCATTCACTTTGTTTTTATCATCCATTTCAACGGTTTATTTAAGGATTAGTCCCAGTTCTTGTGTCTTTAAGCTAGATTGCGGACTGTATGTATATACTGACTGTATAAATATACGTGATCGAACCCAGAAACGACCAATATTGTGGAGAATGTTTTGAGATAGATCTGTCTATAAATGACGTTGACGTGATTTTAATTGCAAGGGAATATCAAATAAGTATTATATTTTGGAAAGGGGCGAACAAGTGCAACTTTGATAACTCGACGGCCCCTGTAACTTGGCATTTAATTATTTCCACGGTTGGCAATATTCTAAATTCAATGGAGAAAACCTCTCTAACTCGGCATGTGATGATCACATCTCACTTAACCCTTTCAGCGGCAATCCCGGAATATCTCGTCAAACTTGATCTGCTTTATTTCAGTTAAGTCGACTATGATTTATACTGCGTTAGCACAACTCATTTTCAGAAGTCGCACATGTGTTGATCAGTTCGAAAAACTACGTTGTGGCCCAAAAATTCTATGTTTCATTGTTTTTGCCGTTGTTTGTAGATTGATATGTATCAAAGATTCACTCCCACACCTTTAATGTAAAGGCGCGTATACATTAGCGCACGGATCATGCAACGAAAGCATTGGCAATCGGTTGTTCAGTAATTTGTACGGTGTTGTGAACGGTTCTTGAGCTGTTTTAACTGGACCCACCTGGAATCCGCTTTTTCAACGAGCACAAAGGAAAGAAAGGAACACAAAGGAAGTTTGTGTACACACGAACGGATTAGAACCGGTGCAGGGGGTCGTGCACCACAAGATTGGTGCATTAATATATACGCGCCTTAAGGCTGTATATTCCACTGTTTGATATCCGAAAACTAAACTTGTAGACTACGAAAGCCACACAGATAGATATGAATGATTTCTGAAATTGTTTTAGCGCGAGATGGTTGAAAAAACTAGATCATAATGTTTTAAGTGAGAGGAGGGAAGTTATTTTGGATAATTGCACTGTTATTCACAAAAATAACAGATCTTCCTGCAATCAAAATATGCTTTTTTCCCCCTTAATTCGGGATTATTCTCTTAATACAAAAACTTTTCATGAAAAATTGCAGATCAAAACATTTTATAAATTTTTAGATGATGGAATATAGAAACGCTCCAACACTATATGAAGGCACTGGAATGAAATAAAACCTCTCTAACTTGACATCCCCTTGGGGTGTTGAGTTATCGAGGTTCCATTGTATTTCAGAGAGTTTTTATATGTGAAAGCTCTTTTCATGGTACCCATATCGTATACAGAATGTGCGATCAAAATCCCTATATGGAATTGTTAATTTCATAACATGTTGCTCTAGAATTTCGTTTCATTTCTTAGAACAATGCTGCTCCCCAGCGTACTTAGCCGAAGTTGTGAAACATTTTTGAGGAAGCCAGTAGTCCAACAATCTCCGTACTCTCCCAAATTCCGTGCACTTTTTGTCCTACTCTCCAAGATGTGGAAATGGTGCTCACAAAGTTCAATGTCTTAAGGATGTGTGAGATAAAACAAAACGTGATGGAGGCACTGCACATAGTTTCAAAACACGACTTCCAGAGAAGTTTCCAACAAGCAATGGAACGTTAAAGACGCTGTGTGAATCTAAAAGAGACTAACTCCTTTTATCAGTAAAACGAATACCTTTGAATTTTCTTTAGTTTAATTAGTCTTGATACTTTTTCTTATCACTCCTAATTCATGAATATCGCAGATACATGGGAGAACATGGACTTTTTAGAAAGGAGAGAGAATCACGATGTGTGCGCTACTGGATTGGAAAGTTTCGATCAATGCGAAACTAAAAGAAATGTAATATCAGGAGTAATTCAAATGTAAGTCAATCAAAATCAACAACTACAAACGCTTTCAATTCATTGGTGTGGATGAAGGTCTTTTTAAAAATTTTCCACTTCCCTTTGACTGATGGCCAATCTCCTTACCTTATCCATCCAGTTAACTCTTGCCAGCATTATTATGATCTCATAATATTTGACATTTTGGTGGAACCAACTCTGCTTGTAACCTATTCGTTGTACTATCCTTAAGACATGTGTCCAGCCGAATTAAGTTCCAAACGTTTGAGATTCTCTCTATAACACCATATTTCATCGTTTGTCTTTTTATTGTCATTTTCTTCGTTTATTTTGTCATTTTCTTTTGTTTTTTCTTGTTTTGCCTTTATATATATCTTTCTATACTCTTTTGGGGCCGCTGTGGTGGTCGAGTGGTTATAGTGCGGACTCGCGATGCGAGGATCCGGGTTCGAACCCCACAGTGGTGGTCGGCTGAAGTTGGTTTTCTGTGGTTCCCAACTTCAAGGCGCAAATGCGAGCCGATCTCCCCGTTAAAAAGTCTCGCCACAGAGAGCAACAGTCCTACAACGGTAAATCATTCAACCATAACACTTCACTCATAGTTAGAAAAACTGGGGGCAGATGACAGCACTACACATAACAAGCATTACACAGAAACAAAACTTTACGTCAGGTTGCACTACACGTACACGCACATTCCCGCATGTACCGATTCGTTGGGGGTTCGTTCGGGGGGTTCCGCGAAGGGGGGGTGCATTTGGGGTGTAGCAGTAGTAGGTAGGGCCTCCAAAAAATGGCTCGGGGATCCATGATGTTCTTAAGTCAGCCACCTCGTTGGGCAATTTGCCTGTTGTGGCGTCGTATTTGTATTTGTATTATTCTAGTCTTTGTATAGTGTTGCTTCTACCCAAGTATCCATGTTTCAGCTCTGCAAGTCATTGCTGGAACACTCTGGACGAATACTTTTCTTTTTAGGCACAGTGGCATCTTGCTCTTTAGATCCCAATATTTCAGCCGAACGCACTACATCCAATCGTAATTTTTCTGTTTATTTCATGCCCGATAAGTAGTCTATAGTAGTAGGCTATAGCTGTTTCGTGCTTCAGGTAAACGTAACTTTGCGCTTCTTTTATCTCTATCGTGTTGAACAAAATACAGGGCGTCCATAATTAAAAGACCCTATTTTAAAGTAGCCTACAGGCGAAACCAGTCATCAGAAAATTGTGAAATTTGTGGAGGACTTCATGAAGTGATGGGAATTTGTTTCAGGGGGAAAAAATTAGTTTCACATGTCCCCACCAGAGGGCATTTCACTTTTAATACCTGTAGTAAACATGTAAATTTATGTGATGTCACGCAGCAGCTGTTATAAAAACGAGAAACATTCGCGGAGATCTTGTTTCTCAATTTGCTTGCTGCTCACAATGACGATTTTACGAGATTGCACTTCAATTTGCAAAGTATGAATCCATGTGATTTTTGGCTTTGGGGGCATTTGAAGCGTCTGGTAAGTCGTGACAATCCAAGAACTTTACCTGACATTGAAGGCAGCATTTCACGCCACGTGCTGAACATTTCCCCGCACACACTTCGGTCAGTTGTGGAACATGCTATCTTGCGATTTTCCACGGTACCGGGAAATGAAGGCCAACGCGTGGAACATGTTTCGTTGCAGTAACAATTGTAAAAGTGTTTAACAATTGTTAAAATTGTAAACATTTGCCCAAATGTGCCATTTCTTAATAAAACGCCCCCCTGGTGGGACATGTGAAACTAATCCCCCCGAAACAAATTCCCATCACTTCATGAAGTCCTCCACAAAATTTCACAATTTTCTGATGACGGGTCTTTTAATTATGGACGCCCTGTATTCTTTACAATGAAATCGTTGAACATGATTTTCATCTTTTTTTAGAGTTATATTCAAATCCTCTTACAAGCTAACCCCTTTGCTGTTTCTTTTATCATTTCTTCTAATTCATTTGGGTTGTTGCTGATAACAATGCCATTGGTGTGAAATGTAGTTTATAAAAATTATCCATTTCAATTAAAATTTGGAAAATTTAAAATTAATCCTTTTTTTTAAAATCCCGATATCCAACTTTTTAAATACTTATTCCAAGACAGCAATCGATAGTTTAGATCAGATAGCATCACTCTACAAACCAATATATACAAATACAACGCCACAACAGGCAAATTGCCCAACGAGGTGGCTGACTTAAGAACATCATGGATTCCCGAGCCATTTTTTGGAGGCCCTACCTACTACTGCTACACCACACATGCACTTCCGCCCACCCCCCCCCCCCCGCGGAACCCCCAACGAATCGGTACATGCGGGAATGTGCGTGCACGTGTAGTGAAACCTGACGTGAAGTTTTTTGTTTCTCTGTAATGCTTGTTATGTGTAGTGCTGCCATCTGCTACCAGTTTTTCTAACTATGAGTGAAGTGTTATGATTGAATGATTTATCGTTGTAGGACTGTTGCTCTCTGTGGCGAGACTTTTTAACGGGGAGATCGGCTCTATTTGACTTGTGTTTTCAGGCTATTTTATAAGAAATTCAAACTCGGGTGGGGCCACTTTGAAGAAAGGGCACACAACAGTGTATACTAGGAATCATTGTCACTGACAGAGAAACGGCCATAGCCCACGAGTTAGCATATTTTTCCTTTACTGGTGGGCCAATTGAAAAGGTCAAAATCCCCAACTATTGATAAGTTAACAAAAGGCTTGGTTTCGTTTTTGCTTTTTTCTCTTATCCAAAAGAATGATTGCGATTATTTTGTCTTTGATATTTTTCTATAGATATTCTCAATGCTATTTACTTCTAAGCCGTGACTCCCATAGAGGGGCAATGTGATTTTTAAAGGGGGGGGGGAATTTTAATAGGAGTAAACAGGATTTGTGAAAATTCATATTTAATGAAAAAAATAATTTCTTCGAATTAATGAAAATACTAGCTTGATAAGAAAATAATTTAAGAATTAATAAAAATTTATATTCAGTGAAAAAATTCTTAGAATATATATATTTATATATAATTCTCCATTAATGTAGGACTCCCTGTCTCACTCAGCGCTAAACCCCGTTGGGCTTACCCGTTTGGACGCGCTGTGTGAATCGAGATACCACAGTATGACCATATGGTCATTTTGCTTCATGGATTTTCTTTTCGGCCCACCGCACAAAGGTTGAAAACTTTTAGACCAAGTTAATAGTCTTTTGGGCTTCCTTCACGTGGATGGGAGTTCTTTTTTGAATAATAAAAAGTACATGTCACGGAAAGGGGGAGAGGGCCTACGCGGTACAGACTTTTGGGGGTGGGGAATCTTTCCAAGGAAATTTGGAGATTTTAACCTTCAAAGGGCATTTAAAATTCACTGAAATTGATTGAAGCATGACATATTGAAGAATTTTTTTAATATTTCAATTTTTTTTTTAATTTTAAAGATTTGGAGGGGAGGCTGCATGGGCACCAATAACCCCTCCCTCCCCGCATGCCAGTTGAAGGGAGCGTCAGGATTTTACAAGGTTTTTTGGTGGTGCATGGTCAAAAAAGTTTGGGAAGCACTGTTCTAAAGCTTTGATTACAGCAGATGCAAAGATGGAGTCGAAGTCTTTTTCGAAGTCTATGAAGGTCAAGCAGGAGTAATTCGTATTCGTAAGTGTCGTTGTACTATTTATCGATTGTTTGTATGTGATCTATTGCAATAAATCTCGTTCGAAAGATTCCACCAAATCTAGGCGTCAGTATTTTGTTTGAGATTCTTCCTATTTCTTAATTTTCCTAATATCACGCAGAAGACAGTTAGTAATCTAGCAATTTCTCATACGACATTTCCAACACGAGCGATTGAAGCTACATTTTTACCTTCAACATTTCCCCTTTTTATTTGCGTTTTAATAGCCTTAGATAAACTTCTTCTTTCAATACAGGAGTTCTTTGTACAAATTTTGTTTCATTTTCTTTCCTTTCTACTTCATTTTTCTTCCCTTGCGTTTGTACAGCTTATTGTGAAATTTCTTAACAATTATAGCAACTTCATTGCCTTTTTTTGACGTGAATACGTTTTTTATATTACGTATCTGACGATACGCATCACCAAAAAGTTGCGTAACGAAATGCTTTAAACACTTATATCTCAGGAAGTTCGCAATGCAAATCAAAATCAATGGTATCGTCAAATGGGTATTGCAAATACCAATCCGATACCTCTTCCCGCCCGGGCACCGGACCCACTGCCCTTATTAGTAACAAAGTTTGTTTACCCTTTCTTGGGATGTATAAGATGAACATAAATTTTGTTGAGAAAAAAGTATCCAATACCTTATGCAAGCAAAAAGCAACTTCAAGTTTAATTACTAGACTAAATATTCCTCATTGCACTGTAATGGGTATATAAATGATTTGTGATTTTTTTTTAACGAGAATGACAAAAATGAAATTTCATTACATGCAAAAGCGGTGTAAGCCAAGCACAAATCGTGTAAGTCATTTTTCACAGGAAATTTTTTCTGCAAAAGTAGTGTAAGGCCGGGATTACACTATAAAGGCTTGATAAAAGTTCTTTTATAAAACTTAAAAAATGCTACCAATAAGATCATCGGTTACACATTTTCTAGAATGTAACCAATAATCTTATTGGTTACATTGGCCGCTGTGGTGGTCGAGTGGTTATAGTGCCGGACTCGTGATGCGAGGATCCGGGTTCGAACCCCACAGTGGTGGTCGGCTGAAGTTGGTTTTCTGTGGTTCCCAACTTCAAGGCGCAAATGCGAGCCGATCTCCCCGTTAAAAAGTCTCGCCACAGAGAGCAACAGTCCTACAACGGTAAATCATTCAACCATAACACTTCACTCATAGTTTGTAAAACTGGGGGCAGATGACAGCACTACACATAACAAGCATTACACAGAAACAAACTTTACGTCAGGTTGCACTACACGTACACGCACATTCCCGCATGTACCGATTCGTTGGGGGGTTCCGGGGGGGGTGCATATGTGTGGTATAGCAGTAGTAGGTAGGGGCTCGGGGATCCATGATGTTCAGCCACCTCGTTGGCCAATTTGCCTGTTGTGGCGTTGTATTTGTATTTGTATTTGGTGGTAATTCCGGCCTAAGCCAATTCAATAAAGAATAATTCATCCAATTTTGAATGAGTATCACTGAAATGTACTGAAATAGCCAAACATATTCAATACCGAGTTGACTGTGAAGAAAAAAATGGTATTTCAATGGTATTTATATCGCTGCTCTTCAAAGTTTCTCATTTTTCGATTTTTTTTTTTTGCATTTTTTATTAATTTTGCTTTTTGCATTTTGGCGTTCAGCATTAATCTACGTCTTACCATTCGGTGATCACCCAGTATATTAAATTTGTTTAAATTGTTGGTCCCGCTTATAACGTTCCCATTTAGAACGTTTTCCTGGTCAGTACGAGATTTATTATCAAACTCTAATTTTTCAATTTTAATAATTTGGTCCCAAATCTAATTCTCATTAAGATTTCCCGTTCAAAGCGTTTTCTCGTTAATAAAGTTTTTTCATGACGGGTTTTTGAGAAACGTTATAAGTAAGATTCACTGTAATACATATAGTCCGTTTTTGTGGTTTTTCGTCTTCAAAAAGATATTATAGAAATACAAATACAAGGCTACAACATTCGAAATGCTCAACGAGGTGGCTGACAAATAAGATGCCCATAACAAGTATGGATGTCATATATTACTAAAACGCAGCAACCCAATTAAAAATGCAATCACAAAAATTATAAACAATATAATATTGGGATGAGATGAATAGCTGCTCACACTCTGTGAGTTCGTAATATTGTAATCCATTTCCGTGACTTCCTACTGAGCTTTCAATGTTCCTTCTCTCGTCAATCCTAGCTTCAAATCATTGTTTACATTTTAGCATGGTGGTTTATACTTTGATACAGCTTGCTTTTCTTCTTTATAAAAGTCTTCTACTACTTTATATAAACTATAAAAGTTTGACAAAAGATCTTTTTTCAGGTTTTGTAATCTAAAAAAAACAACCAATAAGCTATTGGTCGCATTCTCTCGAGTGTATCCGATGCGCTTATTGGTTGCATTTTTCAAGTTTTATAAAAAAGCTTTTATCAAACTTTTATAGTGTAATTCCAGCCACTAACAAATTTTGAAACTCTTATCAGATTCGAAAATGTGTGATTTTTATACTTTTTTATGGATGAAATATCCTTTAACGCTGGATTGACCATCTATTTCTGTGTGCTAAAATACATCTCCACTGTTAAGTTGGACTTCCTCTTCTCTTATTTTCTTTTTAACTCCCACGGATGCCCAAATTATATATGTTCTTTCTAGTTCTTTTTTTTAACTCCTTTAAATGTTTTACCGATGACATCATATTTTGACAGCCTGATCCAACCAATATTGGTCAAGTCCAGCTAAGTGAGTGAGTTTATCACCCTCTGTCTTTATGTCTGTTGGTCGTTGGCGAAACCAGAAACTATTCGACTGTTGGAGACTGAGGGCCTTACGTTTTGTAAAAGAGTTCATTCATGCTGCTTTAGAAAGCTTTTTGAAAGCCTGTACTTTAGCATGAACTATAAGTCTCAGAGCGATCTACCCTCATATGCATAAAAATGCCGTGGTGCAGCAAAAGGGATCAAATAATATGGACAAACACGGAGGCCTAAGAAAAACATTGAATCATCCGCAAAAAACTAAGCAAACCAAAATACAAAAGATAAACATGAAAATGTCTGAACAAAATATTTACAAACGATATTTTTCATATAACACGTTTCTCAAAGTAAAAGCACACCTTTTAAAAATTCTCTACATATTTCCATAAATTTTGAAGAACTTTGTACATTGCCGGAAAAAAAGAGAAGAATTCCGGTGAAAAACGTGCTTGATCAACTCCAGTAACTTAGAAAAAACTTCATATACAAACACGATAGTAATCAATGCCTTGAAGCATAAAAATGTTTGTTTGCTTGAAAATGAACATCAAGAATGAGAAAATTCTTAATGTAATAAGAGGTAGACATCCCGTGTGCAGCAATACGGCGTTTCAATCTGCCACGTAGTCTATCGTACTAACAGTCTTAACGCATGCGCCTACCCAGGCATGGCCCGGGGGCCTCAAGAGCGGGGGGGGGGGAGGCTTCATGAAAATGAGATCTGAGTAAAACTTTTCAAGAGTAAGCATGCAAATTGGTAGGCAGACATTTCTAGCCGGGTAGAGGGCCTCAGAAAAATCACTTCGTCCGGGTGCGCGAATGATCATTAAGACGATCCTGTGTACCAGTACTGAATAACACGTTGTGATAGGCCATTTCATGCACTTTAAACTCGGGCCTACAATTCTGAGATGGGTGTCACTTGTCATAGGTACATGAGAAATCCTTTTTCAAATCCATAAACATGTTCGATTAGGGGATAATTCCGAGGGTTGTGCGGGCCAAAAAAGCTGCACTGCCTGAAGAGCATGGTGAGTTGGACGAGTTGTGTATGAGTGTAAGTCATAATGTTGAAAAATTTGGGATTACATGTAGAAACGGCAGAAGAACTGGCTGTATGATGTTGCAGACACTTAAGCTTCTGTAGAAACGTTGCAGACACTTAAGCTTCTGTAGAAGCACCAATTGTGTGAAGGAATGTTGATTTACCACTCCTCTACATCATGTCACTTGCTGTGGGCCATGTGTGTCTTTGAAACACATGTATGATGGAAGCAGTCATTCACCTTGTCCTCTAAGCATAAGTTACCAAACATCTCTCCCATCTATAATACCACTGCAAATGTTTCCGATGGTGAATAGAAATGTGAGGAATACAGGCTTGTGAGTGTGAGACGAATGCTTGAAGCCCGTCCAGCGTTCCTTTCGAGGCAATTGATGTGACAGAAGATTAGTTTTGCGTCACTGTAGTCAATCCATTTGCTTCAGATGCCCTGCCACTAGTATGTCACTCTAGCTGCCAAATACGTATCTTGGAGGTGAGTATGTTCTTCTAATGTTCGACGTCAACCATATCATCGACGCCCCACTGCAGATATCTCACTTTTAAATTAGATGGAGGTTCAATGGAAATACCAACTGAATAGCTTCATACAAAAAAAAAAAACCATTTATTAATGAAAATTAGTTTTTAGAAAACAGCAAAAATTCGCTACGTCCCATCTCTCGTGCACCGACTGTAACACCACGTTCAAACTCACTTAAATCTCGATAACCTGCCATTGTAGCAGCAGTAACCGATCTAACAACTAAGCCAGACACTGATTGTGTTATATAGGCGTTGCCGACCGCAGCGCCGTACTCTGATTGGTTCCATATCTTTTTATTTGCATACGCATGCCTGTACCAGTTTTTTTGGCTCTTCAGTTTAAATGCATAAAATCAAAGAATTTTCAAGATAAGTGCATATTTTTGATGGTTTATTTAAGCTCACACAATATTTTTTACAATTTTTCAAATAAATATTTTCCACAATATTTTCATAACATCGGTTTATTTTACGAATATTAACCGTTTTATTGTAAAGGCTATTTCTAGAGATATGTCAAAGTGTTAAATGTTTTTAGAAATATTGTCGAAATTCTTTTGTTACTGGTATTTTCGTTATTGAGCAGCTACAACAAACTGAAAATTAAAAAATGCCTGAATATATATAAAATTATGTCGAAGTTATTTCCATATGCGGGTATATATTTTAAGGGAACAAGGGTTGGCATTTTTAATGCATTTAGGCATAGCCGCCCTTCAGAAACGCCTACATTTTTTGAACCATGCCTGATGAAGACCCACTGCATAGGTTCTATTTCACTATACATATATGAGGGGATATTTTTTTTGTAAATGAATACATATGCACCAAGAACTAGAAAAGATGCATTTTAAAAACACATCTGTGTTTTATTTATTTTTTTGATGGTGATTTTTTTTAACGTATATTTTCTCATTTTTTTGTATATATTTCGGAATTTTTTACTTTAAAGATTTCTATGTGCATATTCTGGGGTGTTTAATGCATATTTTTGGATTCCCAGTGCATGTTTTGGCATTTAATTGCATATTTTGGCATTTTAAGTGCATATTTTGGCATTTTAAGTGCATATTTTTGCATTTATAAGTGCATATTCTTGCATTTTTAAGCGTATATTTAGCATTTTCACGTGCATATTTGCATATTTTTAGTGCATATTTGCATATTTTTAGTGCATATTTGCATATTTTTAGTGCATATTTGCATATTTTTAGTGCATATTTGCATATTTTTAGTGCATATTTGCATATTTTTAGTGCATATTTGCATATTTTTAGTGCATATTTTAGCATTTTTAAGTGCATATTTGCATATTTTTAGTGCATATTTTAGCATTTTTAAGTGCATATTTGCATATTTTTAGAGCATATTTTGCCACTTTTTTAGTACATATAATCCGGGCTCTAGTAATTACTATCCAACACTCGAACACATTAGATCTCCATTTTTTTACTTTCGATTCCTTGAATACTGGAATTTATTTGCATTCTATGCCATAGAGACGTAACCTAATTAGCTTCTAACTTGCCGTTTTCGGTTACTTTTCCTCTATTTTCATATTTCAATTTGAATTTTTTTTTCCCCGTCAATTGCTTCTGTGAGTGTTCTTTTCTCGATTTCCGGTAGTAAAGCATCATGATTTGTCTTGGTAACGTATTTTCTCATACATGTATGTATCACTTTAAGAAGGAAATGATACAAAAACCAGAATTCAGAAGCGAGAAATTCAGATAAAAACCTGATGAAAAAGAAAAAGAAATCATTTTTATTGCCTTTGCAAGCACTTTTTCTCGCTAAACCTCACGATCTGAGTGAAGAACTTCAAATTCTGATGGCATTAGACACGTCTATAGAATATTCGTGAAAGATATGGGTCATGATCTTTGTTAAATACTGTAAGTATCTGCCCCCCTACAATATCAATGTTATAGTATACAAATTCTGGTTTTTTTTTTGCCATTTACGGTATGCATGCACCTGTGACGCTGAGTCAACATAATGAACAGTCACTAGACTCATGGGAAAAAAGGTTTCTCTCTCTCTCTCTCTCTCTCTCTCTCTTGTTTCTTTAAAATCAGTTCAGCATTGAGTTTAGAAGGACGCAGTTTAGTTATATTATATTAGATGGAGGACTCGGGATTTCGAAATCGTTCATGAACTATGATGAACATTCCCTGGATTGTAGTGGCATCAGCTGACGACGAAAATGAGATCAATTATTTCAATGACCTCATGGGTGAACAAATATCTAAATGCAATGACAGGGTAAGTTGACGTTGTTTTACGTGAGTTCAACAACACTCTACTGTAGAGAATACCGCGTCAAAAATATCTTTATTTATCTCTATTCGGTTATTTTAGAAAGAAATTCGTGCGTTGATTTCGTAGTGATTGATGATCGATTGGAACACACAATCGTAGATCAGTTATAATTTTTTTTGTGGAGAATCATTCGGTGATGAGAACTTTTCATTTTCGTCAATGGGAAGAGTCACCTTTTCCGTTCAATTGTCATTGGAAATTGTTTTGTAGCTAGCTATTACGAAATGGTTTGGTAAGAACAATGCGTGTTGTGGTAATCGGTTACCATTTGGAAATCCGGAATTTTTTATTTTTGGCTTGTGCTGAGTGATGGTGGATTGTAAACGTAAAGTCTGATTAGAATATTTCTTGACAGAAAAATTTGTGAAATTGAAAGAAATCCAAAATCTTTTGATGTCAATCCAAATTTATTCATCTATGTACAAATAAGGATGCATATTCATATGTGTGTAAAATGCTAAATCTTACATTTAAACATATTGTAAAAATGTAAATAATCAGTCAGGAATGCCAGCGGAGAATGAAAATGGAAAAAAGGCCATGGAAAACGAGCTCCCTATCCCTAAGAAAAAAGAAAACAGTATTAACGACATAGAACTCGGAACAATATATACTAGTGATACACATGTACACACACAGTATATATAGCCAAGCGACACATAATACAACAAAACAATTAAAACTGATTGAAAACGAAACAATTTCTTTGATATATTTTTTTGAGTACGATCGATTTATACATATTGATATTTACGGTTGATAATATAAGGTTAGCAATAAGTGATTTTTTTCCAACTTCCTCTTGAACATGGGTAGACTATTTATATATGTGTTAGACTGTTTGTGGTAGATTATTCTCTCCAGAATCTAGGTTCCCAAAAGGAATTTGTATTGTAAAAAACGTTTGTTTTGGCGTATAGTGGAATAAGATCAGTATGGATCTTGTATTATAATCGTGTGATGGGTACCTTAAGGTATAGGAGGTTTGCTTGTGTGGTCGGGAAATTTAATTGTCTTAAACAATAAGAATTGATATGAAATAGTTATATAAAAGTGGTGTATATAGGTAATATCTCATAAAGGATGTGAGCTTGAACAATACAGTTAATATGTGGATATGTTGCTGCTAAAGTCCGAAGTTGACCACTTCGCAAAATGGCCAGCCCAGTTGACCCTGCCAATGTCTGAAATTTGGGATTTCGCCGGGCTTTAGCCGGCACCTATATATCGATATCTATGATTGGGGTCATCACCGCGTTGGCGTATTTTTTTGTGATAATTATGGCCATTTATAATTAGCCACAGCTAAACATAATTATTAGTTTATGTAAAACTAATAAAAAATAACTAATATAAAAATAACTAATATAAAAATAACTAATATAAAAATAACTAATATAACTAAAATAAACTAATGAACATATTATTAGTTTATATATGGTTAGCTATGGTAACCCTAACGATCAAAGGAATCTGAATATCGGTATCTTAGTGATACATATATAGGGATCGACATATAAGGGCCAGCCAAAGCCCGAATTTCAGACATTGGCCGGTTCAACTGGGCTGGACACTTCGCGAAGTGGCCAACTTTGGGCTTTGGCAATAACATATATATAAATCTCCTCTGTAAAACGGAAAGTTTGTTAATGTTGTTATCGGTAGTATAATCCCAAACTGATGACAATAAGTGTGAGATACTTATTGATACTTATTACTCGAGACGGAGGAATCATAATATTATAGAGGAGTAGCTTTATTTTCAAGGGAAGAGAAGAAAAGATTTTTGTAATCATTCCGAGATTTTCTGGCTCATCGCTCTCCTAAGTTGGTTTATGTGTTCATCCCACTAGGGTTGTTGGGTTGATCGTATATAATATATGAGGTCACTAAATAGTTTTTAAAATGAAAAAAAAAATAAAACAGAACCATTCACTAGTTCTAGTCCTGGAGGACTGAAGCTACGTATATCTGATTTTTCCCACGTATCTTAAAGATGTTATTTAACTGATTTTTTACTCAGATAACCAATATCTCTAAATTTTGAGGAACCTTGCAAGAAAGCTCATGATGTCCAGGAGTTAGGATGCAATCATACATTATATTATGGCATTCAAGATCTTGGCAGTGTTTCAAACCGACGTAGCATGTGTTTTTGACACGTGCTAAGAGGTTACGTTCGCGAAAAGAAAAACAGATTTTTATTTTTAACGGCGGAACTTTACTGACGTACCTCGGCAATTCAGCTTCTGAGACGTTTCTATTATATTACGACATACTGCGGCAAGAAATCTGTGACAGAGTGCTGTTTGTTCGAATTCGTTTTACTCTGAGCCCTCTCTCTAAAACGCACGCGCGCACACACACAGATTAGATAGCATAGATTCATAAACTTTTGAAGTTCATGTTGCTCTTGGAAATGAAATTTGTATTTCAGGAACACATACTCTTGCCTAATTTTTGGGTGCTTTAACTCTTTGAGGGGGGGGGGGGCTCTTTTTTATTTTATACGATATTTAATGAAATTACTTGATAAATGTAATGTCTGAGCCTCATGAAATAAGGTGAGAAATGTTTTTGCATCCCTCAGAAGGGAGGTGGGTGATGGTTTAGCGACGTAACCACTGTCCCTGTATAACATGTATAACATGATATCGATGAATTTTCGAGATGTTAGTGTTACCCTGTCATTTAATTGATAAATATTAATAAAAAAAAATTCCAAAATCTTTTAGGTTATTTAAAAATTTGATGACGAATCTGGTACTTATTCTGATTCAATTTCGTACGATTTCGTTATCAACCAATACTGAACATAAAAAAATGTGCGAACTAAAATGACAATGTACGGAAAGTTATCTCGAATTGTTCAGTAAAAATGTATATTACAAAATTCATTAATGTTACTTATTTCTTCTAACTTACTTTTACAAATCATAAAGCTTCTGAAAACATGTGACACCCTTCTGATAAGAACACAGTGGCACTTTAGATGTAGGCCTACTGCACATAGTAATTGTTCAGTGGGGCTTTTCTTTGGTAATACAAAAGGCAAATCTTTGTGATGAGATATTGAAAGAATTATGATATTGAAAGCATTATGATATTAAAAGCATTATGATATTGAAAGCATTATGATATTGAAAGCATTATGATATTGAAAGCATTATGATATTGAAAGCATTATAAGGTATTTTCTCCCATCGACTGCTTGTTAGGATTTCATAAACCGGCTACAAAAAGCAACCACTGAATCTTAGCATGGTCAAAATTATTCCCAGGTACCTTCAGTTATTTCATTATTTTTTAGTGAACCCACAGTCATTGGGTACCTTTTCTTTCTGATGCATTTTCGCGAGTTGTAATCTATATCTTTCTTTTACTTCTATGGTAGATCAAACTGGGGTGTCTTTATACCCATATTCTAGGGGGCTCTAAATCAAACCACAAAAGGTTGGCTGTCGATTTTGTAACCTATGTGGACGCACGGAGCAACAGATCAGGTGTATAATGGAGAAAAATAATTACAAAAATTGCAAAGAAAATAAAAATTATTCAAACTATGAGCGTACTGGACTGAAGGAATTCGCAGAGAAAACCGTGATTTTTGACGCATTTCATCAAGCTGGGAACACAGCAGCGAGTTTTCAGGATTATTTTACTAATGCGGTTTATACGCAAAGGGGGCCCGAAACTGTGTCGAACGGGTAACGATAAAATAATTCTCCTGGATTCGTCATCACCCATTCGCGCCCCATTTATTACCCCTGAAACCATGCAGTTGATCTGCTAATGACTCATAAAGATTTGAATATTTTTAAGTTCACGTCCTTATTCTATAGAACTTTACTTACTCTTAATGTGTGGGTCTCACCCGGATGCAGCCATGGCCCACCTCAAGGGTGGGGATAGCAGGACTTTAGCCCTGGGGCCCTGGACGGTTCTTACAATTTTTTTGTTTTTTCACGCTCTAAATAAAGTATAAAGGGGCCCGTGAAACGTCTAGTCTGGGGGCCCGCTCCAGCCCAGTGGTCCCGCTCTAGAATGTGGGGGCCATGGACACAGCCCGAGGAGCTCATGACAGTTTGATCTGTTAACAATTTGCGACAGTTAGTATCAAATTGGTAGGCAGGTATTTTTAGCTAGGTAGGGGGTCTCAGAAAAATCAGTTTGCCCAAGGGCCCTATGATGCTGTTGAGAAGGCCCAAACTTATTTTATGGAAATTACGCAAAATGTCATTCCAAAAACTTACCATTAACGCGAACTCTAATTTGCAATATTATTAGTTTATCTGCCTTTATGCTATCCTTTGGATGGTCTTCAACTGTACCATCAATTGAAAATTGCAAGATTTTTTGCCGGATGCTTGATGCTAGAAAAAATTGTGCATAAAAAAAACCAACATTTACAAATACAAATACAAATGCAACACCACAACAGGCAAAATGCCCAGAGAGGTGGCTGAGAAAAAGATGCCATAACAAGTTCATAACTTTTTGTGGTGCCCCTTTCTTTCTGGTGCCCTAAGCACGTGCTTATTTTGCTTAATGGTTAATCCGGCCCTGCTCCCCCACTCCACAATGATTTCTGAAAAAAAAACAATGCAATGCACCTTACCCATCCTACGTACGTGCTTGAGTCCCGTATGAACGGGACGACCAGCACTTTTTCGCCCCGCTAATTTTTTTCTTCATGTCGGTGCCTCTGCACCTTAGCAAAAGAAAATGGCATACTTCTTAGCCCTAAGTGTTTGGGCGAGGGTTTACCCATGAAACCAACTAAAAACGTTGGAAAAAAATATACAGAAACTATCAATAATTTTTCTTGGTTTTATGATTTTAGCAAATAAGAGACTATGTAGCTGAAAAATCTTTATAAGTTTTGTCCATGTTGATCACAATCTTTTTAGATGAAATGTGAAAAATCAAAAATTTTCATCTAAAATTTTATAGCTAAAATTTGTTCACCGTAAGTGAATTAACAAAAAACAACTTTTATTCTGCCATCTAATACCTTCATTTGAATGTTAGAAAACATATTTTTCCGAATCGACCATTCCTAAACCACCGAGAGAGTTAATGGTACCCTCAAAGAGTTAATGGTACCCTAAGGAATGTTTGGCACACACTTTTGTTGTGGCACACACGTTAGGAATCGCTGTTTTAATTATATAATTTCATATTCCCATATATCTCGTCATCCTTAATACGTACAAATTACAAGGCCACAGCAGGCAAAATGCCCAACGAGGTGGTTGAGAAAAAGATGAAAATAACAAATATTAATTTACCATGTTACACCCAGGGCCACAACTAAGGGGCAGCAGGTGGGTCTGGTGCCTCGGGTGCTGGACTAAAGGGGGCACCGACTTCATTCTTTAACTGCTCTTTCTACATTACACGGGGGAGGGTTGCCAAAATGAGTGCTTGCTCCGGCTGACAAGGTATCTAGTTTCAGCTCTGGTTGCACCACTTGAGGAATCACTAGTTTAAGGTGTACATCATCGTATGTGTGCACGGAATAAGACTAATCAGCAACTGGCATGTTTGTACTTACAAATTAATGTCGATTTAGCTTGTGATCAAATTTTAGAGAGACGTCAGTTGATCTGACATGAAAATTGTTCTTTCGCTAGTAAGTATAAACTACCCAGGGTGTCTTGGGGCATTGCTCGATTTAGTGGAGTGATTGTTTGAAATCTGAGAGTTGGTGAAATCGGCTTACTTCTTACCGTGGATGGGTGAGATGCAGGGCCGTCTTAAGAGCATCATGGGCTTCTGGGCCAAGTGATTTTTCTGAAGCCCTACCTGGAAAATTCTCGAAAATTTCAACCAGTTCTCATTTTTGTGAGGCCCCTCTTCTCTTGAGGCCCCCGGGTCGTGCCCGGGGGGTCCATGTGTTAAGATGGCACCGGTGAGATGGGCTGAGGCAGTATGGTTTCCTGAGATTAATTGGAAATTTGCGATGGTTTACCTGAGAACATGTGTACTAGCTGCTTTTTTTTCTACACACGGCCGCACTTAGAGTTTCTGCCGCGCTGAAGAAATCACTAAATTGTATGCAGAAGACTGGTTTTTTTTGTCATTCCACGCAGATGTCAAAATGTTGTAAGTAGAATAACAACAGATCCGTGAAGGTAAAAAAAAACCTTATAGGGCACACACGTTGGTTAGGAGTCCCTTTTAGGATATAAGTAATTAAGGGATATGTTGTCAGTTTAGCAAGTACAAACACAAAAACACAATACTTTACGGTCTGTACAGCATGTTGAATTCCTCAGAGAAATGTTTACAAGGTGCCTTACAGCAGCAAAATGCTGCAAAATCATGCCCAGTCAATAGTTCCACCGAAATAGACGTTACTTTCCTGAAAGACGATGCATCACTTGATCCTATAGAAACAGTGAAAACGGTTTGGACGTATAAAATATTAATCCATCAATTGCTCAACGCGCTTTTTAATCCTATCGAATGTGTATGGGATGAGAAAAGAAGTAATGCTTCATACAACTTTCCAAAAATCAAATGAGCGACATCAATACACTGAAAGAGAAGCTATTCAGTTTTGTTATTATCGCCGTTTAGTCCTCGAAAATACATTTAGTTCCATATTTGGCAGAAGGCATGCCACGATTTTCATTTGTAAGAACAAAGAAAGTTCATTCATAGAATTTTGATGCTAGTATTAATCTATACTGGAAACCTGAAAATACATGTGAACCATTTTTTTCCCTACTTTCTTTGTTGATTTCAAACCCTGTTCTTGAGGACTTGAGGCAGGAGGAAAATATAGCCTCTAGTACCTCACACGGTGGACTAAACCAAAAATTCGAGTCGCACCATCATCGACAGCATCCCTCATAGGAGTTATTAATCCAACAGGTTTACATCCCTTCGTTCAAATCAGAAGCCTGACATGTCGTCCGATCCAAAGTTATTCAATACATACGTCTACAACATAAAGGTACGACGGTACAATAACCAAATCACGAATTTTGCGTGTGAACAAAATCCAACTTCTGCCCAACACCTATATCCGGTGAAGAAATTATAGTCGGGTAACCAGAGAAAAGACATTATCACTTGTTGGCGAGTAACCAAAAAAAAAAAAAGAGAAAGTCGCCAAAACCACCACCAACATTTGGTGTGGGCACCAAATCTATTCTATGTTTCCTATTCTATCCTATGCTTTAGATTTCAGCTGTCACACGAGAAGCACACAGCATGTTTTCCCGATTCTGACTTTGACAAGTTATGATTATTAGGATGTTTTGATGTCAACAGATTGTAATACGTAATTTTAGTCCCCAATTTATGTCCAATTCACTTTTACGACTTAACATTGACCTTTAACTCCGGTTGTTCGCATCTGAATTCCTTTCTCATGCAAAACATTGAAAAATACTCCATCAGATAATTTAATGAAGGACCACGTAATATCTGATAACATTATTCTAAAACTTATCAATAACAAAAAAAGAGAAATTTTATCAGTGAAAATGATTTTTTGTTTGTTTGTTATTTTTTGTCGCCAACATTAGAATTATCTAAAAAGAGTGACACACACTCACAATTTGCTAGTGTTGAGGTATCCTGTCGTAAATCAGTCGAAATTTCAGATCGAATCAGAAAAAAATGCTGGAAATGTCGTTCGCTATTTGTAAATCTGTTCATTTTATACGAGATTCGTGACGATACTTGAAGGAATCATAACCATACATCATTTACAGCCCTGTATAATGTCTGGAAGATTGAAAACACGACGCAACCAGATGAAAGTAGGCCTACGTACTCGTTTGCTCCAAGTAAGGTGAACGTTCCCAATGTTTTACAGCTTAATTCTTTCTCAGTATTAGCTTTTCCCGAAGATTCTCTGAGTGTTTTTGGTGTGCCATGTTTCAGTTGATGATATTTTTATCTTAATAAAATAAAGTTTTTACGGTGACACGGGGAAGATGGAAGTACACTGCTCTGAGATGTCCACAGAAGTGTTTTAGACTTTTATAAGTGCTGGACTATATTTTATATAGGAAATTTTGATTTCTGAATTTATTCTGGGGGGGGGGGGGCTTTGACCGGTGCTACAAAATACTGTGGGTGCTTGAACACTCACTGTACCTCTGACTCCGACGCCTCTGGATGTCCACCATGGCTTTCATTGGGATTGGAGTATTTTACATATCTATTGTTCAACATTGGCTGATGAAAAATTGAATTTTAGGATTTTGATGTTCTTATTTTATATAAAAGATAGAGATAATGCTGTTCAAACTTTGTAGAGATATTTATGAAGTCTTTATAGTAGATGCTTTGCGTCAGTCAACAGATCGACGGTTTCGTAAATATTTAAATCTCTTAAATTTTTGAATATTGGAATTTCAATCTAGAAGATGAGGATCGAATTAGATGATCTTCAGTAAATGACGATGCTAAAAAGATGGAAATAGAAAAAAGAATCGTAATTATAAAATTCAAAAATTAGCAGAAATTCTAGTATATTTCATGAACTAGTTGAAGTTATTGAGAAAAAAACTGAGTTTAGTATATGTCACATGCTTTTTTTTCCTGAAATTCGTTTTGAGTGACCAAAGACAATGAGACCACCCAAAACGAATTCCGTGAAATAGGTTGGGATTTTTAATGGCTTCTAGGTTATTGATTGAACATTGCACCGTCTGTAACTTTCACCTTTTCGTTCCCATCAAAATTCTGCGAGTTGAGAAACCGTTCTCTAATGTAACATTCTCAGAAACCATATACGGATGACTTTTTGCTTACAAAATAGCTAAATTTTACGAAGACAAAATTTTAAAAATACCCCAAAAACAGCCCCAAAGTGTGGAAGAAAAAAAGATGACACTTTTTGAAGAATGAAGATAAAGTCTTAGACGTTTTCCATTTCACGAAAAAATGTTCAGAACTTTCAAGATGACTCAGAAAAATAGTTAGCACATTAACCTTTGCTAAGTTTGAGCACGTTGAAGTAACCGAAACATATACCCGGAATCGGTATTAAAAAGCTGTGGGTTTAGGTGTAAAATTAATCTTTAAAGAAAATTTGAATTAAAAATTTATTTTTCCGTACAAAATGGTCGTTTTTTTCCTTCCTATACCATGAAAGAAAATAGAAATTTTATTCGTCTTGATTTTTTTTTTCATTAAGAAAATGAATGATTCGATTGCCTGAGGGAATCACCCATGAATTTCCAAGAAAGCACTTGCATCATCAACTTTTCCTTTGATAATGAAAGAAAGACCTGTGGGAAACGCACATTATAAAGAAGAGTTAAATACTCTTGAGAGAACACGAAAAAACAACAAAAAGATGGCCACCGGTGGGAATCCGAAACTCCCTGACTGTGTTCAACATTTCAGTTACGTGACGAATGGCAATGAAAAATAAATAAAGAAATAAAACCAACACATTGCGTATGCAATAACCACGTGACCGAGAAAAATGTCATTATAGTTTTTTTTTTTTCTTTTCTAACTAACACTACGATTTGTGATAGTATGAACACGATTATTCTTCTTACTAACTTTTATCAGCGAGGATCGGATCATTTAACGCTTTCATTTTTTGGGATAGAACTATCGTTTGTGGTATTGTGTGATTATCGTGATTGTCACTAGTTAGATGACTCGCAAATCCCCTCAAGATGTAATCATTACTGTCAGTGAGTACGAGGAAAGGCGTCCAATGGAAGATGCTCAAGAAGTAAGTGATTTGGTGCTGTATATACCGTGTATTGTATTGTGTCTTCTCTTCTGGAAGTGTGGTTATCCGAAATCTTTTCAAGTTTCAGATGTTTCCGATTGAATATTCTTCTAGATACTTTTTACCTCTTAAAAGTTGGAATGTGGTAGCAGAGCTAAGACATCCATATGATATGTTGTGATACCACAGACGGTGCTGAAGTAGTGACACCCAACACGTATCCACCAACGAAGGAGGCACCAGTAGAAAGGGTGCTGACATGGAATTAATCTACAAAATTGACAATACTGTCTACAGTATTATAACGTGGATCTTTTGTATACTCAGTCTCTTCCTGCATCCTCGTGGTTTACGAAATACCCATCTTATTTACCGCAGACGGTACATGTTGTCACATCTATAAAAGAATTAGTTCTCGCAACTTGTCAGTATCTTTCTACTGGTGGTTCCTTTGTTGATGAATCCGTTTAGGAAAGGCCCAGCTAATTTACTGCAGATATTATTGCCGCTTCTACATAAGGATTCCCTCGCGGAATCCATCAGCACCCTTAATATTGATGGCTCTTTTGTTGATGAATACGTAAGAAAGGCCCAGCTTATTGCTGACTGCTGACAGTATTGCCGCTTGCACATAAGAATTCAACACATCAGCATCCTTTTTACTGGTTACCTTTTTACCTTTTACTTTGTTGAAAAATACGTAGCAAATTCCGAAAGTCCTAAACTTATTTACTGCATACTGCATTGACTCCTCCACATTAGAATTTCTTCGTGGAACCTCTTAGCACCCTTTCTACTGGCAGCTCCTTCGCCGCTGAATACGTAAGAAAATCCCAAACTTATTTACTGCAGACAGTATTGTCGCTCCTGCATAAGAATTCCTCGAAGGAATTTTTATGCAGGAGGTACAAAAATTACCAACATAAGAATTTTTTCGCTTCCACAAAAGAATTAAATCGCGGAACCCGTCAGTGTGTATCCTTTCCACTGGCGGCTCCTTTGTTTTTAAATAAATGTTTGGTGTCATTCGTTCAACACCATCTGCTGTTTCTTAGTGTGTTGCGACGAAAATTATCCAATAGTATAAATTGGAGTTGATGCTGCAATTGTAGTATAACTACGGCCCCATCAATAAGGCTGGCATTACACTATGATAGTTTTAGAAAAGTTTTATTTTAAAACTTTTGAAAACGAATGAAACCAACAGGCTCATTGGTTGTTTCTTTAAGTATTGTAAAATATATTTTATAAAACTTTTATTGTGTAATCCCCCTAAAAACAAACGTTTAAGTTTCTTTGGTTTGTTAGCTCTTAACGCTGTTATAGTGAGCATTACTGAAACGAATTCGGTGTTGCCAGAACGTGGTGAATAAATAAATGCATGTGACGATTGAGAAACTTTTCCAGAGAAATTTGTTGTGCCGCGATGTGTCAATATTTTATTAGATACAACAGGGATTATTATAAATGCATATAAAAAACATCCCGTGAATCGATTTGTTGAGCCGAAACACAAATACATTGATAGGTTAGTTCAAATTTCAATGATTAGTTTTTATTTTGCTTTCATACACAACGTTCTATTTAGATTGTTCGACACATTTAAGTAAAAGAAATATTTTATAGACGTATGAATCCCTTCTTCTTACTGTAATATGGAATTTTCATAGTAATTTGTGCATGAAGATGGTAAAATTACAGTAAAAGATTTGCGAATTCTTGAAAGATCCAATAGTTTCTAAAAATTTAAATTAAAAAGGAGAGTTTTTATAGGTTATAGTATGTATAATTCTATATTTAGGTGAAACTTCACTTTACATATAGAAAAATGTACAACATGTGTGTGTGTGTGAACATTATGACAATTTAAAATTTGTCGAAACTCACCAATACCAGTGCCATAGGCAGCTGTAATATGCAGTGTAATGAAAAAACATTGAAAAATATCATTTTTTATATATGAAAAAGAAAATTATGTGAACTGGAAAGCCAAAAATGAACAATGAAAATATAGAAGAATTCAAAAATGAAAAAAGTTATAACCAATGTCTAGGGCTCTCATCAGGGGGGGGGGGGGGGAACGCTCTGACATTGGCTTAACACAGAACGTTTCTGAGAGCATATTCTGGCATTTATAGCCTAAATAGATGCTCGATTCCCCGACGACGTTCTGCTAAAGTACATTTGAATTCAAAAATCAAAGCCAAAAACAAATGTTTTTTTGTCAAATTTGTGAAACAGCCAAGTGGCAGTCAATAAAAATATATAAAAAATATAAAATAGGAAAATAGATGCAGAAGAAACAAGTACATCTTCAAAATGATATTTTATTTAAAAGATATTTTCTCCCCAAAAGCCATAAATTTTGCTGTGATTGTCAACAGATCAGAAAACACATAAGCTTTCAGCAGGCTGTGTGGCAACTACTTTAAAATGATTTACTAAAATGATATTTGATTATTGCCTATTTTTGAAAAATATGAAAATGCGTTGAGAGACCTGATAAAAGAAAAAATAATTTTAATCTTTTGATACATATAGAAGGCTGCTCTGCAGAACCCTTGATAATATAAAACTGTTCTGCGGAACCCTTGATGATAATGAGGCTGTTATACGGAGCTCAAATCAATTTTTGAGTATTTATTCAACAAAAGTGTGTCCCTACTCACACACATCATAGCTCCAGGGCACAATCTCTTAATTTACATGTTCATTGTCATAAACCATTGTGCCAGATCTTATCGTGGAAGACCCTATACAAATAAGCTCCCCGTGCCGTGCCCGAGTGGGACTCGTGTGTCAAGATGGCCCTGGGTGCCCCGTAAAGTAAGCTTAAATTCTGCAATTCAAGAATCCTCACTTCTAGTGGATGAAAACTTTCCAGAAAAACATCGTTTTAAAAACTTATATAATTTCCTGATGAAACGAAAAATGACATTCATTAACTTCTGAACTCATGGTTTGAAAATTCATTGTGAAAAAATGCAATGCCACTGTTTCTAAGTTGTTGAATCGTCCAAGTGGTGTGATTTTTTTAAACGACGCAATCTCGTTAAAATTCAAAATAAAGAACAGCTTTCCGAGTGTATCAGTGTAACAAGAAAGTTTTCTTCTTTGAAAGTTCTCCGGGGGTTCCAGAATTTTTAAGGGTCACTTAGCGTTTGATCATGCGGAACCCCAAAGTTTGGGTCGAACCCTTACTTAGGGGTTTAAGAGCCCCTGCTGTAGACCGTCATATAAACGGGGCTCCCTGATATGAGACGTCCTTGTTCGTATATATCTTCTATTTAATATTTCTTGAAGTGAATTAAAAATGCGTTAAAAACGCTTAGCCAACAGGCAGTTTTAAGCTAGATCAGAGCCGCCCTTACCAGACGCGGGGTTCGGGTCAAAAATAATATTGAGGCCATGGGCACCTTAACAATTTCAGGGTCCTGAAAGCCCCGAGTTTATACATTTTTAGAGGAGGGAAATCTCTCGGAATCCTTAAAATTGATAAATTATTACGGTTCAGATTGAACAAGAATGCTGAAAATATCCATGAAAAATATAAGCACACAATTACATGTAAAATAACACTAAAGTTAATGAAAATTTTGAATTGGTGAATATTCAGAACTGAACAAAATTTTAAATTAATGAAATAAGCAATTCGAAAGCTAATAAAAATTAGAACCTAATTGAAAGAAATAATCTGCGAACTAATGAAAATTTAGAATTATAAATAAGAAATATAATTCAAAGAAATAATTTCAGAATTGATGAAAATTCAGAATGTATGAAAGAAATGTAATTAAATTCTGAATTTAACAGAATATTGGTGAAAGTTTTCAATAACTTGAGGGCACCTTCTCGTTTGATTAGAGTCTCTGGGCCCAGGACCGTCTTAAGAATATCATGGGCCCCCCGGGTGAAGTGATTTTTATGAGGCCCCTACTAGGTTATAAGTTTGTACCTTTCAATTTACATGCTTATACTCGAAAATTTCATCCATATCTCATTTTCATGAGACCCCTCTGCACTTGAGGCTCTGGGCCGTGCCCGGGTGGGCCCATGAGTTAAGACGGCACTGTCTGGGTCCCTTAAGTCCACAACTAGAAACAAAAATGCATTTAGTAACAAGAGCCAAAAATATTTTCATAGCCCTCTATGATTTTGGGTTAACAAAGGGTGAATTTGGCGCGCACAGTGCCGTCTTAACACATGGGTCCACACAAGCACGACCCGGGGGGCCTCAAGGGAAGAGGAGCCTCACAAAAATTTTCTAGGATTTACCATGTAGGGCATCCGAAAAACCACTCGGCCCAGGGGCCCATCATACTCTTGAGACGGCCCTGGGCACGCACCCTGGGCATCAAATACCTTTTCCTAATTATGGTTTCGAGGTGGAGTCCCACGTCACGTCAGAGTAGCGTGTATGAACCTTAAGCCATTTCTGACTTTATTTTTGCCAAAATCAGGGCTATATAGTAAGGGCTTTTTCATCTCTTTGTAAACGCGCTCGCCCAGCTGACTCGCCGCTTTGGCTCAGATGGGCGTGGTTTCGGAGCTACTGCGTGACGTCACTGCTCAAGCACTTTGTAGCAGCCGACATCAGAGTAGAGAGACGTACTGTATTGGAGAGGATTATTTTAAATTTTAGTTGCTGATTTTTTACTGTTTCAAGTGGTACTTTTGTGGTGATTTCATAATTTTTTTTTTGTGATTCTTGTGAAAATGAGTGAGAAACAAATATGAATTGTTTTGCGAGTGCAACGTGCAAGAACTATACTCGGACGACAAAAATACTTGGGATTCAAGTTACTTACCATACATTTCCCAAAGACCTAGAGACTCACAAAATATGGGTGTCCTTGTATAAGAGGCTCGATCACGTAAACTGTAAATACACTCATTGCCTCACGGAGAAGAATGGTTGATACCCTCGAAAGAGTTTATAAATCTCTTCATGATGAGCATGAGACATTCATGCGGGACGACTGTATTAGTAATACAATTAATACAATACCTATACTAAAACTAATCACACCACAGCTGTGATAAATTTTAATAATACGCTTCAATATATGTTAGAGGATTGGATTAGCACATTAATATCTGCCATGTAACTAAAGGTTAGCGCATAATTCATCATCATGCAAATAATATTTCCAAATATCTGTAACAATTATTTTCCTATGAAATGATGAAAGTGCCAATTTCTCTTGCACTCACCCTGTATATTGGAAAGATAACAACAATAGTCTGGTGGCTAATCTCTTCCGGCATAGCCCACGTCACGTGGGGTTCCCTTGCCTATGTTACTACTGGTTGATCCTCGGTAGGTTAAATTATTGACCACCAATCTCTACAGGGGACAGTTAGGCAGTAAATCGTTTTCAAGGCGAATGTATTCCATGCTCAAGACTTGTACGGAAATGTATCATGACTTTCTCCAGAGAGAGAAAGGTTTCTGACCCATCTCGATCGGTAGTAAATTGCTGCATGACGATATGACCAAAGTTGGTGTGCAGCAAAGTAGTAGTAGCCTCTTTGGACTACATGTTTCAGCAGTTAACCCAATGTTTCTCAAAGTGTGTGTCGTGGCTTCTAGAGGCGTCGACAACTTTTGTCATTTATGTTGCGGCATGTGACTCTTCAGAATTGCACAGTTTTTGCCAAAAGTGCTCTATCCAATCCTGATCCTTCGGTTTATTTCATTAATGATTCCGTTGTCCATAGTAATTTCTTGTCCCCGGTATACATAGCTTTCTACTTCTTCTATCTCTGTGTCGTTGAGCAAGATTGTCCTCTTCAACGCAAAGGGGTTGAACATAACTTTAGTCTTTTGCAGATTCATTTTCAAGCCCACCTGAATATTTGCCTTCGACAGTTCTTGTATCATTTCTTCTAGTTCGTCTAGATTACTACTGATAACAACAATGTCGTCTGCAAAACGCAAATGGTTGAGAAATTCTCCATTTATTTTAATTCCTTTCTCTCATCCCAATCCAGTTTTCTGAATACTTCTTCTAAAACAGCGGTAAAGAGTTTTGGTGAGATGGTATCACCCTGTCTGACTCCTTTTCCAAGTTTAATCTTTGCTTTTCCTTTGTCCAAACGAATCGTTGCAGTTGCTTTGTCATATATTTTCTTGATGATATTGTGTGTGATATAAGTCTTCTCTACCCCAATTACATCTAGAGCTTTTACAACGGCAGATGTGAAGACAGAGTCAAACGCTTTCTCAAAATCAATGAAGGCCATACACAATGGTAATTCCTATTCCTTGTGTCTCTCTATAAGTTCCCTGATTATTTGGATGTGATCCATTGTACTGAATCAACTTCGAAATCCTGCTTGTTCTTTTTGTTGAGCTTCATCTAATTTGGATACAAGCCTATATGTCAGCACTTTGGTGACGATTTTATAAATTATAATATGTATTAATATTATAATATAATAACTGTAACTAATAATATAATAACTGTATATATGTTCCTTTATTTTTTCTGACTGTCGACAGAGTAGATTGGCTGAATCTCTGGAATCTTCCGTGGAATCACGTAGTCCTGGTATCGAATGTAGAGGGATCCAGATGCGTGAGATGGACCTACCAACGACCAGCATGATAGACAGCAAAGACAGTGGTGTAGGGGAGAGCAGAGAAGAGCTCGCGGAGACAGTCTCACACTATAGTAATACGAGTGCTCCATCTTCACCACTTACGAATGCAACATCACCCAAGATACCTCAAGTAAAGTCTTTATTCTGCTATATCAGCTGCAAATTTATTCAGATTGTAATGGATATTGGAAATGGATGTATGTGAAAGTCAAATTCCATCTTATTTATATACAGGGTGATTATAATTAAAGTTCCCGTACTCTGAGTAGTTTTCGAGAAAAACTACTCAGAGTACTACTCATCCGAATACAGCCAAATTTTCAGGATATCTTAATGAGACCACAAGAGAGAGATTTATGCGATGAAAATACTTCAATTTTTGACCACCGGGTGAATAAGCGACGCTTTTTATTGAATTTTCTTTATATACCAAGTTTCAATGGCATACGTTTACCAGAACGGGTGCTACATAGGTCTGTTGTAAATGGAAAAAAAGGGAAATTCAGTAAAAAGCGCCACTTATTCACCTGGTGGTCAAAAATTTAACTATTTTTTTATTTAGCTGTATTCGGATGAGTAGTTTTCGAGGAAAAACTACTTAGAGTACGGGAATTTTAATTATAATTACCCTGTATGTTACGCGGTAAATGTGATAATCCCGTTATAATGCATAATCGTCGATAATTTTGGTAAGTTTGATGAATTCCTTCAAATTAATCACTTTTACCGGCAATTATTCATAGTACCCAAGCGTCGTTGGTAAATTTTATAAGTATGTATTAAAAAAATTATCACTTCTACCGGCGATTATGCATATAATACCCAAGCGTCACGTCATTGGTAAACATGATAAATAGTACTATATGATATACTGATATATGATAATTCCCACATGTATTGTATAATTATATCGGGGTACGATCGTAAAATTTGTTTCATTATATCGGGGCCTGACTATATAACTACACGTGCTAGCCTCATTTGGAAATTTTTTTCATATTTATCAAATTAACTAATTACACTAGGGTACTATGCATAATCACAGATAAAGGTGATAAATTTCAACTATATGTCAAATTTACCAACGACACTTGGTTATTATTCATAATCGTCAGTAAAAGCGATAATGTTTGCAGTATTTATCAAATTTACCAACGACGCTTGGGTATTACGCGCATTCGCCGGTAAAAGTGATAAATTCATCAACTTACCAAGACGATCGGTAAGTATGCATAATAACCGGTTATTTACTTGTAATAACGGATTTATACCACAGTTACCGTAACATAATTATCGATTAATATATCCACATACTTCTATTATTTCTGCAACTGCACCATTTTCACGTGAAGAAATTCGAATATTTTTCCTACTCGTTTTCATAGCTGTCGGATATAGGCGCTCGTTTTGACTACAATCGTTTACTGATGATCCCACCAAGTGGACCTTTCGTAAACCTGACACCAAAACCACTTCGGAAGGCAGTATCGGCACGTTGCCTCAGCGAGCTGGCACCTCCATCACCAATGGCTATCAAAAGACACGTCTCGGCATCAGAGTACGGGGACAGTATTTCTGCCATCAATTTCCCGACTGGATATACGCACAATGAGGCATCCGAGCAAACAAAGACTAGATACTTCAAGTAAGAATTTCGAAATAGTGAATTTTCGTCAATGACTTTTTCATGATTTTTTTTTTTAATTGAGGTTCTGCGATGGTTATTGTAATGATAATTATCCATACTGTTATCATCAAGGCAAGGTTGTTGTTGACTGAAAAAAAAATTTGAAAAATGACTTTCAAAATGCCCTAAAAACTTGAAAAAATGACTTTAAAAATGCTCTAAAAATTGGAAAAAAATGTCACCAAAATAATAAAACAAAATTCTCTTGAAAAACCGGTTATGTTCGTAAGTCGGAAGAAAAAAGTTTGACAGCATCAAAATCATATGTAAATTTTTTTCTCGACGTTTAAATTTCATCAAAAATGACAATTTTTCTAATAAACGAAATTCCTGAATCTGTTAGGAACGCTGGCGTTATGCCCCCTCCACCCACTCCCAAGGTTGGGGCTGACAGGGCCCCGGCCCGGAGGCCTGAAACGATTCTTATTATGTTTTTGTTTTTCGCAAGTAATTCACTATTGAGAGGCCCGTGAAGAATCTGACCAGGGGTTGCTGTTGCTAGATGTGGGGGGGGGGTGGCATGACTGATGTACTGGAAGGGGGTAGAGTTTTTACAGTAAAAAACGAAAAATGAACCCCCACCCCTGGAGAAAATCCTGTGTATGCCTATGGTTAGGAATCCAAAAATCCAAATATCTTTTATTTAAGTTTTCGGAAAGTTCGCGCATATTTTTCATAAGTACTCAATAAGTATTCATGCAATTTTTTCCATTGTAAAAAAATCTAAAAAGTGGAAAAATATCCTTAAAATGCCAAAAAAAAAAAAAAAAAATGTCCTAACAGTGAAAAAGAGCAGAAAAATAAAAAAAAAGATGCAAGAAAATGCAAATGCCATCAGCATCAGGACCCTGATTATCATTCTGTTCTATGGAAATAGAACCTTAGTAGGGAAAACTTCTCCGTCATTTCAATACGTTTCATTCTTAACAAACCAGGCGCCATTTTGTGTCTTTCTTTGTGTTTTTCTTCGTTCTCGTGAGTTTTACTTAGCGTGTTGTTTATTTTTGGTTCATATTCTGCGGTGATTTTCTTTTTTTCAGCGCACGTTGGATTGTGAGATAAGTGGTTTTTTTTTTATTATATTGCTCTCATTTTTTTTTAATTTTCGTTGTGTATTTTCGATCGACTTTAATTTATTTTTCTCGTTCGCATTTCATTTTCGTTGTTTTTTCGCCAGGTGCGCTCGCTTCTTTGATATAAGTTCGTAGGTTTTTGGACGTTAGTGTTAGCAAACAGTGTATACTTTTTCCCGGGTACTCTCAATAACTTTGTTTTCCTTTTATTTGGGCCTATTGTTGTAGTGTAAGTGTGATGAGATAGTTAGCTAATTCTAATAAGTATAAATTGTACTTCGTAGCTTAATACTTTTTTTTAGGGGGTGTTGTATTCTTTATATACATATTTATTTTATTCTTCTTGATTTAGTGCTGAGCATTCTACTTTACGTAATTTTTTCGTATAATCTCTTACGTATATTTTGCATAGTAATGTATTTTACATTATTTTAAATTCCAGTTAACGTTTCTCATTTTCCTATTTTTAAGTATTATTATTATTATCTAGCTTTAGCAATAGTGTTAGTATGCCTCGACCTCGACTAGTGTTGTGTAGAGCTTGCGACGGGAGGTTTCCCTGGTCTAGGGGTATAGTAGCTGATAGTTTCAATTGTAAAGGGTGCTTGGTTAGGAAAAGGCTGGAACTCGAGGTCGAAGCTTTACGGGAAAAAGTTAGGGTGCTAGAGGGCCCGGTTATAACGGAGCCTCTGGTCGTCGAGCCACCTGTTGATGAAGAAGCAATCTCCACGAACAACGACATTTTAGAGGGCGAATGGGTGGTCGTGGATGAGGTAGAGGGGGATAGTGATAGGGGTTTAATCATCGGCGATTCTATGGTTAGG
The DNA here is from genome assembly GCF_987345545.1 of Pholcus phalangioides. Lineage (NCBI taxonomy): Eukaryota > Metazoa > Arthropoda > Arachnida > Araneae > Pholcidae > Pholcus > Pholcus phalangioides. The sequence goes on along the minus strand of NW_028301610.1, from coordinate 32,713,618 downwards.
GAACTTGGGAACCGAGTGTGTAGGGATTTTCGGGGTTTCGAGCGCTGTTGTCTTCCTGGGGGGAAGATTGGCAACATTCGAAACGTTTTTCATCGCCGAAAGTTGCCCTTGCGGGTGATTCTGTGGGTGGGAACAAATCAGGTAGGAGCGAATATTAGTGAGTCTCTGTCAGAATACCGGGATTTACTATTATCCGCTAGGGAGGGGGGTTCAGATGTGGCAGTGATTCCAGTGCTGCCAAGGGGTAGTAGGGGATATAGGAGTAGGATCCACCAATTCAATATAGGCCTGAAGGACATTTGCTCCTCACTTGGGGTCACGTTCTTGGAGCTTCCCGCATTTACCGATAGGTGGCTTCGTTCGGATGGGATCCATCTAAATAAGAGAGGGGTCTGGGAGGTTTACGATAGTCTTAGGTCAGGTTTTTTACTCCCAGACCACGTAGTCGGGAATGCGGGTTAGTTAATGATAATCACAACAGTACTGACTTGAAATTACCCACCTCTGACTTGGATGGCTTCTCGATTGACAACAAACCACCCGGCAAGTTAAAATGTGTGTTAATAAATGCAAGGAGCTTGGGTAATAAGAAAGATTTTTTAGAAACTATGATAGTTGTGGAGGGCTTGGATCTTATAGCCATTACAGAATCTTGGGCAAAGGATGGGGATGAATCTTTCTTACACATCTCAGGATACGATACTTTTTTGAGAAATAGATCTGATAGGAAAGGGGGTGGAGTGTTGATATACGTGAAATCCTGTTTGAAGGCTAGAGAGTGTAACGTGCAGAGAAGTGATATTGAAACCATATGGGTTGAACTTGAGAGCAAAAGACGTCATAAGCTTATTGTTGGGGTTTGTTACATTCCACCGAATAGGGATCAAAACTACATTGCCAAAATGCATGATGAAATTTCCTACATGTGTAAGCGAAAGAGGGTTCTCATACTAGGGGATTTCAATTACCCGGGTATTGATTGGGAGAACCTTTCATCTGGAAATCAGTATGAAAGAGACTTTCTTAAGTTGGTGCTCGAAAATTTTTTGTATCAGCATGTATCAGAAGCCACTAGGGGTACTGCTACTTTGGATTTAGTTCTTACTAGTTCTGAGGATCTAGTTGAACATGTTTCGGTGGGGGAAGAGTTTTCTTCCAGTGATCATCGTATCGTCAGATTTCACTGTAACTTTTCCTCGGGTAAGGTTGATAACAAAAGACTGGTTCCTTGTTTTCGGAGAACTAACTTTGATGTTTTGAGAAGAAGGTTAGCGGAAGTTTTCAAAGACCGGTTGGAATCAGTAGGGGTGGTAAGTCAATGGGAAGAATTTAGTACGAAGCTGTCCTCTGTTTTGCACGACGTCATACCCTTTGTTCGAAAAAAGCGTGTTTGTACATCACACCCTCTATGGTTCACGGATAGCGTGCGGAACCTTTATCTTGAAAAGAAAAGAGCATTCAGAGAGTATAAAAGTGGACGTGGTGACCTATCATTGTTTACTGATAAAAGAAGACTGTTGAAGAAAGCGATAAGGGATAGTAAAAAGGAAGTTGAATCTAGGTTGGCAGATAACATTGGCTCTGACCCAAAATCATTTTTTCGATACGTCAATAATGGATGTAAGGGGACAGTTGGCCCCCTCTCGATAGGAGGCTCTAAGGTAGAGAGCAATGTAGGCATGTGTAGTGCTTTCAATGACTTTTTCGCGTCTGTTTTTAATGGAGATAATGATATTCGATGTACGGGTGTTGCATGGGGTAATAAAACCCTCAACGATATTCAAGTAGAAGACGTGGAGGTCCTAAATCTTCTAAGAAATGTATGTGCAAGCAAAGCACCTGGACCAGATGATATCTATCCCAGGGTTCTCAGGGAAGGTGCTAATGAATTGTTGGGGTCAGTCGCACAGATATTCAGGAGTAGTGTTGCTGAGGGTATCGTCCCGAGAGATTGGAAACTGGCTAACGTTGTTCCGATATTTAAGAAGGGTAGTAGAGAAGTGGTGTCTAATTATCGTCCAGTGAGTTTGACGAGCTCCCTCTCGAAAATTTTGGAAATTATCATCAAAAGGCAGTTTGTGAAGTGGATAGACGAGAATAATGTATTGTCGGATAATCAGCATGGGTTCAGGAAGGGGAAGTCATGTGTAACTAACCTCCTTTGCTTCTATGATTACGTGACTAAGGCTTTGGGTAAGAGCAAAAATGTCGACGTTGTTTACCTTGATTTCCAGAAGGCATTCGATCGGGTCCAACATGGCAAACTCTTGAAGCGTTTACACGAGATTGGAATAGGGGGCAACTTGCTGAATTGGATAGAATCGTGGTTAAGAGATAGGTCGCAACGAGTTATGGTGAACGGGGAATTCTCTGGTTGGACAGACGTCACAAGTGGGGTTCCTCAGGGAAGTGTCCTTGGCCCCATACTTTTTTCACTTTTTATCGACAAACTCGATCAGGGTATCGATGGAATTACTAGCAAATTCGCAGATGATGTGAAGCTAATGGGGGAAATCGGGAATGAAAGCGATAGGGAGTTGCTCCAGACCAACTTAAACAAGATTGCAGCATGGGCAAATGAATGGGGCATGACGTTTAGCGTAGATAAGTGCATGGTCGCTCATTTTGGTTCGAACAACCCATGGTTATCTTACGAGTTGAATGGTGTCACTATCCCGGATGCAACTAGAGTCACCGATTTGGGAATTCTCATTGACGAGCGACTTAAGTTTTCTGAACATTGTTCAGCGGTTGTCAAAAAAGCGAATAGAATGCTTGGTCTCATTTTCAAAAAAGTCTCTTCGCGTTCTCCTAAAGTCATTCTTCCGCTTTTTCGAGGCTTAGTTCGTCCTGGACTGGAGTATGCTGTAAGGTTTTGGAGACCATACCTACAGAGGGACATAGACTTGATTGAAGGGGTGCAGAGAAGAGCTACGCGTGTCCTTATTGGCACACAGGGCTTGAGTTATGAAGAGAGACTTCATTTTTTGAATATGTTTACATTGGATGAACGCAGGTGTCGAGGAGATATGATCGAAGTGTTCAAAATTTTCAATGGGATGGATAGGATGGACCATGAACTTTTAGTACACCGCCAATCAACTGCTTTTACAAGGGGACACCAGTATCGATTGGTGAGGGACAATGCAAGGTTATGGTGTCGCAGGGAATTTTTCTCTAATAGGGTTGTTAATAAATGGAATAGCTTACCCTCGGAGGTAGTAAATTGTAACACAATTGACACGTTTAAAAAGAAATACGATAAACATGTTGGGGTAAATCGAGAAGCTATCCATTCTTAGAATAAGACAACCATAAGTATTCTTTATGGGCATTGTATAATATTTTATCATGTGTATATATTGTTTATAATTTGTGTTAATTGCATTTTTAATGGGGTTGCTGTATTTTTGAAACATATGACATCCATATTTTTATGGGCATCTTTTTATCAGCCACCTCGTTGGGCATTTTGCCTGTTGTGGCGTTGTATTTGTATTTGTATTTGTATTTGTATAAACTGGCAGCAGTAAGGTTGCTGCGCAGCACTCACGTGGTTTGTGTCTCAGAGTTTTGCGTCTCTGAACCTCTAGTGAAGGCATGAAGTTCGATACGAGCGCCAATAGCAATTTCTGTCCAGACCATCAAACCACCATCACCGTAGGCGTGTCTTTTGTGGATGCCACGGGCTCTGATATCGATTTCTTGGCGTTTTCCTAATTCGTATTCGCCGGGAGTAGCTGTGTAGAGCAAATCAAGAATGATTCGTGTGAAGCACATTCCATATTGGGGCGCGGTAGCCCAGGTCAATAAGATGCTCGCCTAAAGTACCAAAGGATGTTTAGAGGCGTCGCGAGTTCGATACCCGGTTCGTCCTTGTCAGAAAACTTTCCTGACAGGGGTACGACAAAAAACGGCGACTTGACCGCAGCAAAAAATTGCTACCGCAGGGAGTCCCCCATCAAGGGGTTAGCGTACCAACCTCTCGATGAGTATAAAAAACAAGCCTGCCGTTCGGAATCGGCAATAAATTGTAGGTCCCGGTCTAATTAGCCCTCGTGTGCAGAAAATGACCGTGGTGCGACAAAAATGATCAAATGATCACATTCCCTATTGTTGTGGAGTCCAAAGAAGGTGATCTCAAGTTCAGTTCAACCTTACCCCATGGTGTAAGGACGTCATTGCGATGACGACCACTGGTTGTCTCGCATACAAGTGACCTTTCGAAAAACTGTTTAGCGTGACGCCACTCTTTCGGTCGACGCTTCAAGTCCCCAAGCAAATTGACAAGCTGTGTGTGATCTGTGACGTCGTGCTTAAAACACAAGCAATGATCATTGTGAATAGCTGGACATCCTCTTACGAGTGTTTTCTTTCATTTTGTCCAATCTGTCCTTTCATTTCGATAGGGATTCATTGACGACTAATGATGTAGCGGGTGACTTTAGCGTTTGTGCTCGATCCGAGAAGAGAAGTCCTGTTACTGTCCATCGCATATCATCGCTTAAATGATGTCGTGTATTCGTCTTTTAAGATTTGGCTATTCGATTTTTGATTTCAACAACGCAACGAGAAAATACAGCATCTGTTCAAATGCCGCCATCTATATACCGAATTTATTGTATTGCCACCCAGAAAATCCTGCTACGCAATTTTTTTTTTCAGCGTAATAGTTTCAGCTCATGTTTGCTTGCAACTTATGCAAATAATGGTAGCTTTCCATTTTTACTGTCCGCCACAGTGACCGTATTTTAGTTTGTTGATTAACTTTTGACCAGTAATGTAGTACGTAACCATGTTGCGACAAAGGTGATCGGAATGGGTTATCTCTGATCAAGCGTAACAATGTCTCTATTTTTCACCGAGAAAATGGAGGATGTACAGAAAATGTAGCAGTAAATCAAAAACACGTGCAGGGGTTGTTAGTTTTCTTGTAAACCAAACCTTTATCAGTAACTTTTTTTTCGCGTATTATTGATTAAAAAGTGGGCAATAGATAATATTACTACTGATTTCATGTTCTCAGTTATAGAAGGAGGTTAACAAGATAACAATAAACAAACCGGAAAAATTCTATTACACTCATTGCCATAAAAATTTGCGCACCCAGAAGAAGTCGTCAAAATGAAACGAAATTTTACACATGTAAGTACTACGTTGATATAAGTAAGTGATTAGAAAATCCAAGAAAAAGGATAATTTATTGCAGAAAAAAGTACAGATGAACAGAAGTTTTAGTACTCTGTTGGACTCCCTCTAGCGCGAATGCACGATGCGATACGAGCGGGCATTGAGGCATACATGTTCCGTATGATGTCCTGAGACATCTCGTTCCACAATTGCTGTAAATGCGCCTCTAGTTCGACCAACCTCGTAGGGTGTCCAACTTGCCGTCCCAAATGATCCCAGATATGCTCGACTGGTGACAAATCTGGGGATAGAGCAGGCCAGGGAAGGGTGGTAATGTGGCGGAGGCAGTCTTGTGACATCCTTGCTGTGTGTGGCCTAGCATTGTCTTGTTGAAAAATGGCTCCTGGGAGCCCTGCCATGAGTGGCAACACATGTGGCTGAAGGATGTTATGGACGTACCGCTGGGCTGTCATTGTGCCATGGATCAATATTAGGGGTGACCGTGTATCGTAAGCAATAGCACCCCATACCATGACACCAGCGGCGGGAGCGGTGTGTCGTTGTAAAGCAAAGGCAGGATTGAAGCGTTCACCACGGGGCCTCCACACACGAACACGATTGTCATCACTGCTCAAGTTGAATCTCGATTCGTCGCTGAAGATGACCTGGTTCCATTCCGTTGCAGTCCAATCCCGTCGTTCTCGACACCACGTTGGTGGGTGGGTGTCATTGGCAGCACACGTAATGGGCGCCGCGATACCAGATGTCCTTCAGCCAGGCGCCTTGCGATGGTTCGGGAAGACACAGGGGCCGTAGTGAAGCTGCTGCCTGTGTCTGGATAGCGGCCAATGAGGCAGTTGGCTCTACGCGTGCGTTTTGGATGATGTGACGGCGGTCTTCTCGACGACTGGTCTGTCGAGGGCGTCCTGAACCTGGTCGCCGTGTAAATGACGTCTCTTCTGCCCACTGGTCCCAACATCTCCTCACAGTAAAATCAGAACGGCCTAGTTGACGAGCCACTCGCCGAGCTGACCACCCAGCTTCCATCATCCCGATAATTCTTCCCCTATCGAACTCTGACAACTGCTCATATGGTCTTCGACGGCGGCGTAACGGCATGTCTACCTCAGCATTTCCTTTGCAAACGATTAAATACACTCCAGCAAGCTCTGCTTACCTGTTTTATACTCCAAGGAGAACGAAGTTCAACGCCCTCTAGTGGCATTACGCAATGCGCAATCACGCTGCATTTCTAATCATTTGCATATCTGCCCGACATGTACCTTCAGGGCAACTTTCGTTTCGATCCCACAATTATTTCTTGGTGCGCAAATTTTTATGGCAATGAGTGTATATAAGATAACCTAATACTCTCGCAAAGCTAAGATTCAGAGAGAGTGCCGTTTTTAAAATTTTTATTCATAACATATACAATTAATAATCTAATATTGAATAAAGAATATACCATAACAGAATCCACTGTCTAAATAAAAATAATGCATTGTCTTAACACAATATTGTACGCCACCACGCTAGAATGCATCGTGTCTATTGTTCAACGATAGACAACAATTAGAGAATATACAATAGACGCAATTAGTTTAAGACAACAATAATTGTTGTCTTAAACTAATTGCGATGACAAGCTTATAACTTTCAATAATACAGTGTATTAGATTGTAATTAATAATGTATATTTCCATTGTAGGCGTAACTTGTCTCGGCTTCTGAGTGGAGTTTACGCAATATTTCTCATTATATTTGGCGGGATTCTATATGTAAGCGAATTACGTGAAAGCAGACGGGCACTTACAGAGGTAAAAATGAATTGGTTTATTTTATTCTAAAATTTGTTTATAATCAAACTCAATTAATAGCCACCGGGAACTCACTGAATTGCGATTAAAAGCTTAATATCATACTAGATGAGTACACTTTTGGCACAGAGGACCACTTGGACATGTTATGGTACAGTACTATTTTGTGAAACATGAATTTATGGGAGGGGTTCTACTGTTGATTGTTGCCATAATTCCAAAAGGTCAAAGTGAGCTCACTTTTTTTACGACGCTCACGTTGTTGCTGTCACATTCAGTTCAGCATTAAACACTGAAACTTGCATCTTTGTCCCACATGCCAAGTTTCATCACAATACCTCCATCAGAAGGGGCGCTACATATGTCTGAATAGTGTCAGTTTATTTGCAACCACTCTGTACATCGCTGAAGTTACAGTATTAAGAAGCCATTTGATTTATTTATTTGACTGATTTTTGACGAGATATGTTTCTAACACGTATTTTGTCATTACGTTTTAGGCTTTTAGCACTATTATATCAATAATCGGAATTACCTGGTTGGTGTTTCTGCATGTCGATCTGTGGAGGTACAAGAGAGAAGTTTTGAAACAGTTGAAAGAGAGAGAAGATGCCATGCAGGAAGCAGGAGACCGAATCAGTACTGCAACGGAATTCGTCATTAATTCGGGTTATATGATAGCAACGGGCTGCTCAGTTGCGGATGATGAAAAGCCGAAAGTGCCACCATACAGATTCTTGATTGGGAGACATAGCGGTAGTTTCTATTTGAAAATCGGTATGGCAGGTAAGAAATGAAACACCGTTAAGAAAACACATACGGGACACATTATCTTATATTGATGTTGTAAATGCTATAAATTATTCTTGGTGTTCATCTCGTGAGCCCTAGGATTGATAACGTTTTTGGTACCTTTTGAATTACCAAGATTACGAATTTCTCTATTAAATAATGTACAGGGTGATTATATAATTACAGTTCCCGCGAGTACTCTGAGTATTATCCGAATGCAGCCAAGGATTTTTTAGGATGAGACCATGGGAGGGATAATAAAATATTGCATAATAAAATATTTTTATTATGCAATAAAAATACTTCAATGTTTGACCACCAGGTGAATAAGTGGAGCTTTTTTTATTGAATTTTCCTTTTTTTCCATGGTCCATATAGCGTATGTACCACGTTTCAATGGAATACGTCCACCAGAACGGATGCGACATAGGTCTGAATAGTTTCAGTATATTAACACTGCTCAGACCTATGAAGCGCTCGTTCTGATGCAGGTATCCCATTGAAACTTGGTATATACGCTACATGGACCATGGAAAAAAAGGAAAACTGAATAAAAAAGTGCCATCTCTAGTCGCTTGGAGGTCAAAAATTGAACTATTTTTTTATTTCATAAATCTCTCCCCCCATGGTCTCATTAAGATATTCTGAAAATTTGGCAGTATTCGGTTTAGCAGTTTTTGAGAAAAACTACTCAGAGTACACGGGAGCTTTAATTATAATTACCGTGTAGTATGATTATTGCCAGGTCAATTGTCATTATATTATTCTGCATTTTTGCACCTTTATTTTGGTAGCTAATGAGTAAAAAATTTCGTAGCAAAAAAAATTGCAAACAATGATAGATAGTTATTAATCTTTTGTATACAGGGTAATTGCTTTATTCCCCTTGCCACATTTTACTGAGGACTGTTACTCCTAGAGCCATATTTCCAATTAGAAAAAATATCCAAATAACGTGTAGATCTTAGATACGTCATTCATGTTTCAAGAGGTTGCAAAGTTATTAAAGGAAAAAAAAAAAAGAATGCTTTTCAAACGGATACCGTCCTCAAAACCCAATTAGAAAGTTGTTTCCCTCTCTCGGTACCAAAGCCAACAAAACAAAACTGACACGTTTCTAAGTGCAATATTCCAAGAGATATTATACGTATATGTACTCAAAAATCGGAGGAAAGTTTGGAAAGAACAGCATGAAAATAAGGGGAAGAAGCGTTGTCCGTTAGCTTTTGCTGTTCTTCCATGACGTTTCTGAGCAGCACCTCCAAGAGATAGGCCTCCGCACGGGTTGCCATAAATGTCATTCAGACTACCTAGCAAGTGTGCCACATTTTGAAGCGCAGCATCATATTTCGTTTCTTCTTATTTTGGCGTAGAATCTTTCTGATTGGCTCACAAATACCACATGGTGATTGGATGTGGGGCATAGAAATCGTCAATTTTGAGCCCGATCATTTCTTTTCCGCACAACGATGGTACTGGCACGAGCAGGGAATTTTTTCCCTGAATATTCTGAGGGAGAATGGACTACTTACTGACGTCACAAGCAGCGTGCGGACGCCTATCTCTAGGAAGTGCAAGTCTGAGTTCTACCAGCACCTCCTAGAGGGCCTCCGCATGCTGCTCCTGATGTCCATTTTTCCTCAGAATATTCGGGGGGAAAAAATTCCCTGCTCTTGCCGTTGTATCATCGTTGTGTGGAAAAGAAACGATCGGGATCAGAATTGGCTATTTCTATGCCCCACACCCGATCACTATGCGGTATTTGTGAGCCAACCAAGAAGATTCTACGCTAAAATAAGAAGAAACGAAATATGATGCTGTGGTTTAAAATGTGAGAAACTTGCTAGGTAGTCTTAATGAAGTTACAGTAGGGCCGTCTTAAGATCATCATGAGCCCCCGGGCCAAGTGATTTTTCCGAAGCCCTACCTGGTAAATTCTCAAAAAATGCAATTACTTCTTATTTTTCTGAGGCCCCTCTTCTCTTGAGGCCCTCGGCCGCGCCCGGGTGGGCCCGTGCGTTAAGACGGCACTGCGTTACAGATGAACTTGACAACCCGTGCGGAGGCCTTCTATCTCTAGGAGGTGCTGGTTCTACACGTTATTCGGATAATTTTTCTAATTGGAAATATTCCTCAAGGATCAAAGGTTCGCCAGTAAAATGCGGTAAGGGGTAAGTAATCACCCTGTATATGCAATGCAATGTTTATTTTCTGACAACATTTTTTTCCTTCATACAGCCTTTTGTTTTGGAAACCTTATCTACGAAGGATTACAGTTAGGCCAACATATACTGAATTTCGTAGACTACGAGAAAAAGCAAATGGATTGCTCCAAAACATCATCTGTTGTGTTACATATTTTCCAGCCTCTGTTTGCTTTTTATCAGTTGTTCATCACTTTCAAGTACTCTAACGTAAGTTTAAATGAAAATTCATCGATTCCGTCATTATTGAATATATTTGCCTGTAATTAATAGAGAGAAGCCTAGTGTAACAGCACACACACACACACCACGCTGAACTCTCTACAATCTAGCCTAGCGCTATTCTGATTTTTTTTCTAGTTAATTCGGTGTTTTTCAAACTGGCTCCCTTGGTGTGTGGAAGAAAACATATTATACTGCGTGTCCAGCGTCTGACTTTCATATGATTGCACTGGCCAAAACAGAAATCGCATAGCCCCGGGTAAATGCTCGTAATCGGGACCAGTACGTGTTTATACAGGGTGGGCAAAAAGTCCGTAGAAACTTTAGAAATTGATAAAAACCGGGAAAATAACCGAAATAAAAAGGGTTTGCAGGGTTAGCATCGCTGGGAAAAAAACTAAAAAACAGCCGACAGATGGCGCCCTGGGAATCCCACCTGGGTCTTTAACATCTTGTGGGCAGATGAAGCTCATTTTTTGCTTCATGGTGACGTTAATACCCATAACTGTCGCATCTGGGCGACGTCTAATCCACGTGAGTACACGCAGAAACCATTGCATTCCCCAAAAGGGACAGTGTGGCGTGGGTTCACATGTTCGTTCATCATAGCACCCTTCTTCTTTGAAACGCAGTGCCCAGTAAAGGTGTGGAAAACGGCTACGGTGAATGTGCAGCGTTATTTAATGCTTCTGTGCGAGAAGGTCGTACCATGTTTGCGTGAAAGAGATACGCTTTCTACCGTCACGTTTATGCAACACGGAGCAACGAGTCACACTGCTACTCCGGTCAAGGCATTCCTGATACAGACGTTCGGGGAAGACAAGATCATTAGTAGGCGTTGCAGGCTTCCATGGCCTTCTCGGTCTCCAGATTTGACACCGACAGACTTCTGGTTATGGGGATATTTGAAATCCCGGGTGTATCGATCCGGTCCATCCAATCTGTCGGAACTGAAAGATGCGGTTCGCCGAGAGGTGTCATGTATACATCCGGACCTGTTGCACTCTGCCATTGCGGGATTTGTGACTCGCCTGCAACGTGTTATCCCTTGTGGTGGTGGTGGTCATGTGGAACATCATATACTGCAGTAATAAACGATTTAGAGGCATTCTGTTCGTTATTTGCGTATCTTTTCTTTGACTTGTGTACGTCAGCGCCACCTATCGGTTTTTTTTAAGGCGCGGGCGAATCACAGAGAGTGCGCATAGTGAGCGGAGGGGGCAAATATTCATTTCCAACCGCCCTTCCGCCTTGTCAATAATACAACATTTTACTGAACGGAGAGGAGCGATCGCCCCCCCCCTACCCACTAAAACCCCACGTTTCAAAGTGCAATATTCACTGAGATATTCGAATTCGAGAAACGGGAAAAAGTTATAAAAAAGCAGTGTTAAATACGGGTAAACCGTTTTACCCGCATTTAAAGCGGTTTTTTTCCCAATTTTTCTTCGTTTGCAGAATTCGAATATCTCGGTGAATATTGCACTTTGAAACGTGAATTTTTTGTTACTGTTGCTGGTACCGGAGAGACAGGGCAACAACTTTCTAACTGGGTTTTTGGGCACATGAGGACTGTATGAAAAGTTACTTTTTTTATTTGAATAACTATACCTCTCGAAACATGAGTGACATATCTGTGTGCTACACGTTATTTTGAAACTTTTCCTAATTGGAAGTATGCCTCTAGGATCAATGGTTCGCCAGTAAAATGCCACGCGCCCTGTTTGTTATGCACCCTGTATATTTCTCACCATTCCTGTATATGCTGAACAAATAGATGGCGATCCCCCCTCCCCAATAAAATATATAAAATCGGGGCAAAGGGGGACCTGAATATTTTGGTGCCCCAAAATTGTTGAGACGCACCTGGCCCGCGTCTGGTACAGCCAGGCGGACCTTGGGGGATGGTTATGAGGTTGATCTAAAAAGGTTAGAGACATAAATCCCCATACGTGTGAAGTCAGTTACGTAATTGTGGTCACACCAAGTCAATTTTGCAGGGCCCCCATGGGAATATCGGATATAATCGTCGGATTTCAACCCGAGACCAATTTTTTTTATAGCACCATTTTGTTTTTATCTCTACTGCGTTACGCATCAGATGCAGTTGTTCCAATGGTGCCCAATTGTTCTTTTTCGTTTTAAAAATGTTCCAAGGTGCCCTGGATGCCAATGACGAAAACCGTTTCTTCATGAATGGGATTCGTGGCTGCTCCTTTTTTGGATGAACCCTCGTATACGACCAAAGTGGACGCTTCTTCGTCACAATTTATGGTCACGCGTTGATGTCTTTGGTTAGAGACGGGGCTTTGAATAATTTTAGAAAACTTTTATATTATGGACCAGGAAAATATTTCCACAATTCATAAACGATTTCTATAGAAATATGAATCTTTTTTTTTTTAATGACTATTACTAATAATATAAGCAGGTTTTATATCAATTTGTTATTATTTGTTTCAGGTTGTGATAAACCGTCACAAGGCTCTAGCAAGAGTCGGTTTGATGCACTTGATTGCAACCTGCTTGTGTTTTTGGTTCAACACCATTGTTGAAGAAGCCGTCCTAGATTATCATCATAAAAGCAGTAATTCTACACACAATACTACCTCCACCGAATTTGGTAAATATCCAAGTGTTAACCCTAAAGCTGGGTTTTCCTAGAAGCAGGTTTTTCTACAGCGCGTGCAGAGTGAAAACGCTGATTGGTTTAAAACCTGAAATTCAGGTTTTTCGACCAATCAGCATTTTCACGCTGCACACGGCACAGAAATTCTACTCGTAGGAAAACCCAGCTTAACTTGCATTATTTACATACTGTTCTCTATTCGTTGTAATCGGGTAATTGTGGAACAATTGAACTCACTGGATTTTATTTCTTTGAATTTCAATTCCAGATGTTGCAAGTTATCATATTATAATAGAAAGGAAAGGGGATTGGGTAAATCCATATCACTGTACTGCGGATTCGGTACTATCAACGAGGTCCATGGAAGCCATACCGTACTTGTATCCCTTCGCCATCGAATATAACTTATTACTAGCCGGTGTCTGGTTTATAATGTGGCAAAACATTGGTCAAGAACATCACCCATCGAATCCACATCACATACGACACACCATTTCTCAAGATGAAGATGGAGGAGAAGAAATTGCGTACCAAAGCAACTTAGTCATCAGTGCAGATTGCCACTCATCGAACAAAGGATTGTTTATGGGTCTCTTCATCTTACTTACAACCATAGTGACAGTCATAGTTTTTTTCGTAGCCATAACAACTAAAGGATATCAAGCACGTGCTGTAGGGATCCATACAGGTCAAGAAGGTATGCTGACATTCATCGGAATGTTCTGCGTGATAGTGTGCTTCATTCAGCTGAAGAAACTGGACATCAACAGTCATCCGATAACTTTCCTCGATGACGTCTTGATGTTCGTGCCTCTTCCGTTCTATTTCATCCACGGTTTAATGTCCATCATCGCTGAATATTCCAACAAGAGCTATACAAGATTAGTGGTACATATCCTTGTTACTGTAGAAGTAATAGTTCAAACAACTTTCATTATTGATGGATTAAGGCGTTGCAGCAACACTCAAGTGATGAGATACAAGAAACCAGGAAGAGAGATCCTCACGTTTTTGATCATATTGAATTTGACTCTCTGGATCGTCAACACGTTCGAGCTCAAGAGCGTTGAGAAGTACCATGGCCAAGAAGAATATTATGGCGATTTTATTTGGATGTTCATCGGGCATGCGACTGTGCCGGTAATGCTATTCTACCGTTTTCATTCGTCTGTCTGTCTAGCCGACATGTGGAAATCGGCTTACGAGAAAGAATCTTGAAGCTTTAAAATGTAATAAGCTGCTAAAAACAGAAGCCGGTGGAAGCTGTTACCACAGAAGAGTAGCAGAAAATGACCACTGTGATTAGTTCATGACTTAGATTTTCCATGGAATTACAAAACCAAGCTAGATTGACCGTGCGATTGTTGAATGTATCCATGGACGCAAATTGTCTTTCGATTGACTTACGACTACGTATACAATTTCTAGAGAATGAGAAGTTCGAATAAAACTTTTTTTTAATATTAGATGCATATTGATCATTACTTTTTGAAAAGCAACGGCCAGATGTTACGTTTTCCAATAATGATGCAATTTGTTTCTCCTTGTTTACTACCGTACCAATCTGGTATGGAAACTAACTTTTACCGACCACATGTGCACTTATGGGAAGTGCAGGATGACCTTTAAGGAAATACAAAGGGTTAAGGCAAATAACTGACTATTGAGGGATTGCCAGGGTTTTGGCATAAAAGGGGTGAAAACGTAATATAATGTGCGAATTTCCTACCCACCCCCCCTTTTTATCAACTGGTTGGATACCTTGTTATGGTATCTAAGTTTCGCGTGGAAAGCGAATGTATTATTAAAACCACGTTACAAAACATTTTAAGAAAATAACTTCCATGTAGTAACCATTGGTATAGTAAACATTCAAACGTCATTTCCCACGTTCTTCTTTTCCAAGGACATTGCACATTCCTGTTTTTGGCATAAGGGGGACGATATAACAACCGAGTTATGTAAAACTCAGGATTTCAGATTAAAGAATTCCAGTCCACAGGGTAGAGATAGACTTAGAAGTCTGGGGGAGGCATGATGTCGATTCTACCTTTAACGCTGAGGGCCCCGTATCACCGTCCTTGTTCCAATCAGGGTAGTGTGGGGCCTCTTGGGTGGAGTTCGCGTCTTTGTTCAGACCCATTTTGAGTTGGGGTGCGAGTTGCTGCCCTCCCTCTCTCGACTGGGCCGAGCTATTGTACGGCTTCGGATCATCAGATATATGCCACATATTCTCCGGGATGGGGCAGAAGCCGCAAACTTACCACAGCAGATTCAATCTAGCTAAAAAACGCATTGAATCAGAGATACCTACGTAGTAACGAGATGGACGGCTCGATCTTGATAACGGCTGCCAGACAAGATGCGAGTTCAATCATGCTCTAACCATTACACCGACATTCACATGCCGATCGCAGGTAAAATTAGGTATACCTATCATTAAACGTTGCCAGGAAATATATTGAAACCAACCGTCGCCGGAAAAACGCGCTCCAATAACTATGTCGCGCATGTGCATTACATCGAGGCCCGAAGTTACGACCGGGTATGACGATTTAGTGCCGTAATAGTGATCTTAGCCTTAGCCAATGAGGCATATCCCATGTTAAAAAATCCTACGTACGGTATGGAATTACGTCTCCCGGACAGGCATCTCGAAATTTTGTGACTGCTGAGCAAAGCAAGTGCCCAAATTCCAAGGGAAATACGCTATGCATTTCAATCTTTCTTTTACGACCTCTCGCATCTGCATTTGTTTCATCGTCTCGAGTACATCCCTGTAGCGAATATAAATGTATGTAGGCGATTAAAGAACAGCTGCAAGCAGTGCCGTAACTAAGCAGGGTGCTAAACATGTGCATCCGCACAAGGCCAACTTAAAAGGGGGTCTAAAAGGGCAATTCTGGGCCCAAATACAAATTGTTGCACAGGAATGGCTAGTTACGGCACTTGCTGCACGTACCAAAAGTTATTGCTAAGAGAAAAACTCCCCAAGCCAATTTCGAGGTGCCACGGGAGATTTAAAAGATTGATGTAACAATTCCTTCTTCAAATAGGGTCTCTCTCCCGGGATAACGCATCTAAAATGCAACCGGGAATTTCCCGGGAATCTGAATCAGAACACATTTCTGTAACAGACATGCCTAATAAATTTTTTATCACTAGAAGCATGCATTTTAGAAGCAGCAACCGATAAATTTTGAATAAAATTAATCGAATTAATAAATTATTGATTTACTAACAGAAAATTTAGCCCTTTAAGCGGCATTGACGAGATATCTCGTCATTCTCTAGCCTTTTATCTTAGCATTGAAAAGTTCAGACATTTTGCAACATTGAAAAAATTTCCAGTAATTTGACGGACAGTGGGAATTTGGAATTAATAAGTCGCTTGAATTCGGTTTTTTTTCATTTATTTATTAAATAGTCCACTACTGAAGGATTCTGTAAATGCAGAACGTTAAGCCGTTCTGCGAATCTTGTTTCAAAACTTATTCAATGAAATGTTTTTTGAAAAACAAAAAGTAGCTAGCTCAAATTGTTTGAAGTATTATTCTACAAATATTGAATTTACTCTGAAAACAAAAAGGATTTTATTGTAGTTTAGTAAATTATTCTAAAGAAATTTTTTTATTAAATTGCATCATTTCAATTCATTATATTGTGGAATAGTTTACGCTGTGATAATTCTGCTAATTAATGAGAATGTTATAGTGTATAATAGTTTAATTATAATTTATTAACCGCACCTATTGCTAAATAGTATTTTAGGCTTGAAACACTATTGGCAATCGGCGAGATTGGAGGCAATCCTCCAATCTGTATTGGAGGAGAACCTTCAATGAGAGAACAAATTATTTCTATAAAAATCAATGTATTAATTATTCAATTTTTTAGTAACAAATTAACTAAAAAAATAATTATTAAATGATATTAGTTGACAAACTTTAAAGTATTAATATTTAATCCGCGTTATTTTTTAAATGCCTCTAAATTTAAACTTTTTCATATTTTTACGGTAATCGAATCCCAGGATTGAGCACTAGGATTCCCGTCTTTCCGGGATTGAGAAAAACCCGAGAAACGTTAAACCCTAATCTCAAAAGAACGATTGGACACTGGGTTCCCGAACTCCTCCAGATCATCGTAATAAAGTTGGCTGTTAACTCCATCCGCGTAAAAAAGTTGGAAACGGGATTATCACTCCATGCTATTTGCTTTTCCAATCGTCCATAGATCTTTGACATTAAAAATTCCAACAAATAAAAACCAAAAGAATTGTTACAACAAGTTTTTAATTGAATCAAACGCTTGAGTTTTCTTTCCTCTTTAAAGGATTTCCACTTCTTTTCGTTGTGCTCTTCTTTGTCTTTCGCCTAGTGAATGTCCGATGGGGAACTTTGGAGGAGAGACCCAATTCTTGAAGCACCTCAGTTTTGACTTTCTCCTTCAACTCGGCTATGACGAAACACTGCGTAGAATTGGCTTCTTTAATCTCTTTACAGTGGAGATATCTTCTGATTAGTTGGACTAAGAGCCGCTGGAAGAGTTAATAACGAGAGAGAATTTCATCAATATATCATGCAATGCGGTAACTTGGAAATACATTTTCTGATTCAAGAACAATGATGAGAAACGGGGTTTCTTCATAATTATACACATAACTAAATAGATAAATATACATTGATAGAACTATAGAATCGAAGTTCTACCAAAAAAAGATTCCAGGTGGTTGGTTATGGAATGAAGTAAGTATGCGACAATTTATTAGTCACCATAAAGAATTTGCGCACACATAAGATGCTCATCTACCTCCATGAACACTGCCGTTAGGTCCGCGGATTTGATCAGACAAAGTACATAGAGAAAGTTCTTTCCGTACTATGTTACTGCGCACAACCAATCATATTCGCGATACAGCAATTTACTATCGATCGAGTTGAGTCGGAAATGAAGGTCACCTCAGGTTCGATAGAAAAAGACGTTATCTATGCGTTCTTCCTGCGGACCTGAGGTTAACCTTCATGGTGACAGACGAGAATCATACCACTCGGGTACCACGTTATTTTCCTACCGAACCCGAGGTGACCACCAATTGATAGCATTTCCGACCCAACACGATCGGTAGTAAATTGCTGTACGGCGATATGATCGGAGTTGGTGTGAGGTAAAGCAGTCACAATTAAGAAGTTGAATCGCCAACTTGACCACAAAGCACCCGCGTGATTGCGTACCACCTGTCCTCCTACCACACACTCCGTTTGCTGTCAGATCTGCTTTAATCCTGACAAAAGGCTGAATGCGATTATCTGGTACGCTCCTTTAATATTTTGGCGTTTAATAGAGACAGGGCGTTGTATTCGATTGAATTAATCGATCATTCTTCTTACGTTCGCGATATGCTAAAGAATGAACAATGTGGACCTAAATGCTGTTCCACGGAGACTTAGAAAGCCTTTCGATATAAGTAATGTGAAGGGCAAAAATGTTTCAGTGAAATACGTACTAGATTCTGGCATCGATTGAAATTAGTGTGATCAGTAGGAAACAGATGTAAAACGGAAATTACCTCATATTTATCTTCTTCGACTTTCTTGGCGAAATGATTCGGTTCAGATTCCCAATAGCAGCATCTCTGAAATATCAATGTAGGTGATAATTAGTCCGGAAGCTATTATTGAGTTATTTTTAGACGTTTGAAATTATCTTGTATCAATAAATTTGAGCATTTACATTTCTAGACCAGGAAAGCTTGCCAACAGTATCGTCATATTTCCCGCGAACACTCGCAGAAATCCAACGGCAAACTAGTACCAGCCTATGCATGGACGGTATGAGATTGAAAGGAACTGGAACGACAGTATTCGTGTCCAAAACACTCAACCACAACGTAGAACAAGCAAACTTCCATTCTAAATCCGCATTTAGCTGAAAAAGAATGACTATATATAAATCACTTATCAGACATTTCCTGTGTATATTTATTGTGGAATATTTCGATCGATCATCTAATTTTGTAAATACCATACTGACCTGCACTCGTTGATAAGTCTCTGCCATCATTGCAATAAGCATATTAAGTAAGACGATTACAGTCACCATGTGATAAAGTCCCCAAAGTCCGTATCCTATTCCTTCAGTGAAGACATGCTCTTTCCCGTCTGGAACATCACCAGTAGCGTTAGGAAAAGTGTGGTTCGCTGCAACGACTATCTGAGCAAAATCCGGTTCTCCCATTCCGAATATTGCCCAGAATAAGCTCTTGAATGTATTCTTCAATCTGTAAGAGTGAAAGAATTAAGCTACGTGTGTTTTTCATACAATCAGAATTCAAAAAGTGGAGATATTTGCTTCTCGGTGAAAAAATAAAAATTCACAAGACACCAGCGCTATCACTGAGCCATACAGAATCAAGAAACAACTTACGATAATAGGAAGGCCCTTTGAATTCGGCTTCTTAGCAAAACAAATAAGCTGTAAAAAAACGGGAAAATGGGACAAACATCCAGGGGCCTTCCTCATTGCGGGGAGGCATCATAAAGTACGAACTGTGGCAACGAAGAGAAGGAAAAACCTCTGGACCGCAAAGGGTTGACAACGAATATGTTGAGTAAACTTGGGCGAAACATACAAGGCTTAAAGTCACGATACCAGAAACAAGAATGGAATTATCACATGGGGTAAAAGTGTGCACTTCGATGCCTTCACACCGTAATTTTTCAGGAGCAGTCGATTAAAAGCAAAGAACGAATTAGAGTTCTCACTCATATAGAGCCTGGAGCACAGCCCCCTCTTACTACCCTTGCTTCTGGCCTAGGAACCTTGGAGTAGGTATTCTGCCATTAAAAAGGTTCAGCTCTATATTGGAGATGGGATTAAAATATTCAGCCCCAAAAAGGAAGGGAAATATAATGGCGCATCAAAAAGAGCTGCAATAGGGGAAAAGGTTATTTGGTATAATTAAGAATGGGGTGAAATTACTCTGGACCAGAAAACAAGACAGTCTCTTTAACCCTTTCAGACCCGAGCATTAATTTTTAAAATTTTAAAAATGTTTTTGCATATTATTTTGTTTTTGCACATCAGATAGGAAAAAGAATGTTTTTAATTGTCCCTTGGCCAAAAAACCGTATAAAAAGCAAACAGTGATTCGGTTTTTAAATTGTCCCTAGACTTGTTCAAGAAATGTTTAATATGCTGTCCCCTGTTTTCTCCCACGAGTTGAAAACGCAAAATGGCATGTTTCACAATAGCTGGGAGTGTATCAGTGGTGATGTTTCGAATGCAAAGCGTAATGCGTGTCTTCTTCCGCTAAGTTCGCAATCGGACCACTGTACACAACATTTTTCCGGTAATCCCAAAGGCCAGAAGTCACAAGGATTAAGGTCAGGTGATAGTGGTGGCCAGGCTGTTGAAAAATGACGTTTGATAATTGTCATATTTCCGAAATGGATTTTCAGCTGCTGCTTCATTCGTCTTGCAATGTGCGGAGGAGCGCGCATAAAGATTGTGCTACACACAAAATGCACGCTGTTGAAGTGCTGGAATGATCTGGTAGCTCAAAAGAGATTCATACCGTTCGCCATTGACGGTACAGGTAACAGGAACCGCAGGACTAATCTCCTCGAAAAAGAATAGCCCAACGATAAACACTGACGTAAACCCGTACCACTCAGTGACCTTTGCAGAATGAAGAGGTAAGGGTTGCTTTGCGAATATGGATTACCCATTGCAAATATATTGCAATTTTCAGTAATGATAGAACCTTCTAGATGGAAATTGACTTCGTTTGTCCACAAAATATTCCATGGCCATGCATTGCCCACTTCCATCCGAGCAAGAAATTGTAGGGCGAAAGTTTGCCGTCTTGGCAGGTAGGTAATCAGGAAGCAACTCCTTGTGCGTAATTTTAAATGGATAGCACTACAGGATGTTTCGCAAAATTTTACGAACCGTGCTGACAAGAATGTCTAAAGATCGGGCACCGCATGTTCCCACGTCATTGCTCGTCTCCTCCTGCAATGCTACAGCCATCTTTCACTGACGTCGAAGAAATTGCTTTCCTCCCCTCTGCCAGATTTCATTTGCCGAATGAACCGGCCTCGTCGAATTTATGAATCATCTTCTGCAGACCGCTGACAGACATCGGACCAGAGAATTTCCTTATACCCATTAACGTCCGGAACTTCTTCAGAGCAATTGACGCAGTCACACAAGTGAATGGCATTGTAGTGAAGGAGCAGTGTATCTTGTGGTTAACCAAAGCTTGTGCCTTCTGCTTCAATGTCTGTTGTGTACATTGCAACTAATTCAAGTACAGGAAAACAGTGTTGGCTTGGCTCGATGATAGCAGCTTAGACTGTACCACTTGGCATCTAGTCTGTGAGAAAGAGGGCATCTTGCGAAGGTGTAAAGATTATCTTGCTGCGTGAGGTTGTCACCACACGACCCTGTACCTATGTCTGGCACGCTTGGAAGTGCCATACAGGCCCCCCCCCCCTCCACGTCGTCACTGCTAAGCATTCAATCGAATATAGTCGTAATGCCAAGAAAACAAAAAGTGGTCATTCATTGCTTTTTGGCTTCCGACAGTGTGCGAGGTACCCGTTTGGTTTACTTCAATGCTTTTTCTCTGCAATGTAGATGAGGTCTGTTCCATCGGAAATCTGAATGTGTTCAGCAAGCTGACAGCAAGTTTGACTGCTGTCCTCTTCTACGAATACCTTTAACGATTCGTTGTCCAGTATCGTCCACTCCAAGGCTCATCTAGATGGATAGAATTCCCGATTTGATCTTCTGGGAGCTATTGCGTGTTGATGCATCATTTATTCACATGATTACCCTAAAACCTTGTGACTTGATTCGACTGCGAACAAGCCCACGTTAGAGCAGACAACTTCGAAACTGGTTCGACATCCCCCGTCAGAGCTATGACCACTGCGAGTAAACAAGTATCCTCGATCACTTTTCTCATATCTAGTGATGCACCTTCTATCTTAATATCAGTGATCATTTATTCCGGTTATATGTCAAAAACGGCAAGAACATTTTTGGTTACTTTGTAGAATCACTGTTGCCTATTTTGTAATTAAAACATGTATACAAACACATAATAAAGCATTTACAGTCAAACCTATCTATCTCGAAACTGACAAGACGGAAGAAAATTTCGAGATAGAGTTTTCGAGAAATAGTTTTTTTAGTAAGAAAGAAAAACACATAAAAAATGGGGAAAAATTCCATTGATTAAAACTAAAAAAAACCGTACTATATTTTACTACATACTACTGAAATTATTAGGTACCGCGTACACAATGTTCAATCTCAGTGTATGTAAATACATTAAAATACGTTCGAATTTTTTTGTTCAATTCATAGGCGTAAGCAGAATTTTCTCGAGGGGGGGGGGTGTTCAGATTTTTTTTTTTCCCCTTCTGAGGAGTTTACGTTTTTTCCTGCAAAATAACACTATAATCTCGGCTCGGGGGGTTAGAACCCCAACCCCCCCCCCCTCTTTGCGTACGGTGGGTACCAATGGTTCAGTTCAATCTTATTTACATAACTTAAAATAATCCATAAGTTTAGATTGATGAATATTTTTTGCTCTTTGAGAGCCTCTACAATTTCATGTATATTAGCAAGAGCTGCAAATATTTTGGGCCCAATTTTCTCAGTTTGCTCCAGAAAATGTTGCAGCGTTTTTACAGCATGCGTGCATTTTTTCACTGCTACTTTTTTTCCCCCAATTCCTCTGGAGCATCTTCTGCTGTATTTTCGTCTCGACTGAATCGGCCATACATTCAGCAATGATTTCGGTATCAATCAAGATGCTGATGGTTTATAATCAACTGTTCATTTCCACAAAATCAGGAAATGAAATTTCTAGCCTCAAATGCTTTTTTAAAAATGCCCTAATTTATGCAATTGCATCTTCAGTACAGTCGGCGCCCCGTATTCGCGGTTTCTCCCCTTTATTGGAAATTTTTTTTTTTTTGACAACACTCAGCAATCGTCATTCACGAGTTGTTTACAAAATTTGAGTTGTGCTTGTTCAGCACAACTCATTCTTCTAATGCTACTGATAATGCTTTGAAAAGACTAATTAAAGTGAAAACTTGACAAGAAAAATTGGATATATTGACGAAAACTGCTTGGTGAAAGTTAGTCAATACCTAGTGTGGTCCGCCATTACGGAATCAACGAATCTACGGTGAGATACATCAAGAAAAAGGAATCTGAAATTCGTTCAGCCGTGGCTGTAGCTGCACCCGTGTCAGTAAAAACTTCGCAGCGCCTACGGGATCCACGTGTTTCTCGTACAGAAAATGCGTTTTTTTGTGGGTACAAGACTGATACAAAAAGGTATTCCAATTGATTGTAATATAAAAGAAAAGGCGAAAATTTTTTACTCTTCCATATGTGAAATGACTGGTGAAACGTCTATTTCATCAGAATTTAATGCAAGTAAAGGTTGTTTCACACGTTTAAGAAACGAGTCGGATCACGCAATGTAAAAATCACTGGCGATCAAGCCTCTGCCGAGCAGAAGGCAGCTCGAAAATTTTCACACTTCATAGAAAATTATTGAAAAGAAGGTTATACACATCAGCAGGTGTTCAGCGCTGATGAAACTGCACTATTTTGGAAGAAAACACCGCAAAGGAGTTAAACAAGAGAAAAAAGCGAGCTCCTGGTTTTAAGGCAAGTAGAGATAGACTTACTGTGTTGTTGTTTTGCGCAAATGCGTATGGATACATGATAAAGCCCACCATCATTTTCCAATCTGCGAATCCGTGATCATTGAAGGGAAATATAAAACAAAGCTCCCAGTATTTTGGATAAACAATAAAAAGGCTTGGACTATGAAAACACTTTTCCTGCATTGGTTTAAACGGTGTTTCGTTCCGGAAGTCAGGAGGTACCTTGAGAGTGAATACATGCGATTGAGGAGGAATTAATGAAGCTGACTGGTACTAAAACTGAAGCGGTACCAGATGAAGATCAAGATAAAGAAGTAGAAGACAAGTTCACCATGAGTAATATAGTGGAAGGGCTTCGCAAGCTCAAATCAGCAATAGATTATTTTCATAACAAAGATCCCTCTATTTTGCGTTCTTCACATGTAGAAAAATTAGTAGAGGAAGCCTTATCAACATACTTGATGTGAAGAAACGGCAAACAGTGTTTTCTGAAAAAGCATTGTGATTTCTATCTCTTCGAGACTTAGAATGTCTTTGACATTACCTTCTACCTCTGCGTCACCCTACTCTTTCTCACGATTGATAAACGAGATATACAAAAAAAAAAAACCCCTATGGTTTCGGTTTTTCACGGATTTCCGTATTCGCGGTCACCTCCGGAACGTAACCTCCGTGAAAACGGGGGGGGGGGCGACTGTATTGTTCTGAGAATCGTTGAAATTCAAGTGAACTGATGAAGATCTGATCCTTCATCACTCCGATGAGCGATTTCAAACCCGCAGCATTCTTGAAGGAATTTTTAATTGCCTGACTTTTTGGCATGCTGAACAAGCCCTCCCCATGCCCCCCCCCCCCCCCGTCAATAATAGCATCCGCTTACGATTGAAACGATCCATCAACACAATGGGCTGTAATATAGGAATAATTCTTTCTTATCAGTTTCTTTCACCTCCGGAGAAGAATTTTCGAGAAGAAAAGGAAAATTTCAATGTTTTCTTTTTCTACTATCATTGGTCTTGGCCTTCGAGATAGTTTTCGAAAATCACTTCTAGATACAGACGTGAAAAGCATTGATTTAGTGCAGTAAATGCAAGGATTTTTTTTATTTTTCGAGACAGATTATTTAACACACCAACATGTATTTTCGAGAAAGAGAGGTTTGACTGTATTTGGAATAAAGTTAACAATTGTACTACACAAACAATTGCGTGTCAACTCGGAACAACACTCACGTCAGAAACGCTTCTGGTTGCTCCAAAAGTTCATTTTCACTGTCAGGCCGAGAAGAATCCTTATAATTTTTGTAAATGGAGTTGATGCCAGTTGCAAAAGCAAACATGATGATGAAAAACAAGACAAAAAAACGCGTGACGTCACCTGCAACAGACGAAGTAAGCATTTTTTACTATAAACAAAATATTCATCCCGATATAGGTTCGTTGCGTTTGATATTTCTGGCAAACAAATATCGAGTAATGGACTGATATTGTAAATTCTTCAAACTTACCCAACATATATTTGACTGATGTACCTAATGGTCCCAATTTCGAATTAATGTGGCACCAAAGAAGCAATCTACTGAAAGCCATAACAGAAGCTGTGGCGTACATTCCTTCACCGAGCAGAATTGGATGATACCAGGGCCAGGTCATCCTGTTGGACGGATCATGCACGTCACTCAAAAGGTTAAGCACGAATACGCTGAACCACAGTATTTCGGTGGCGAGAAACAGTGAAAACATGATGAGATCAAACACCGCCCACCAAGCTCTGAAATAGCTGTTGAAGCCCATTGAAAAAAGATTGATGATTATGTGCCATGAATGACCGATCACAAAGCAACATACTGCCATTTCTGTCCATGTAACAGGTGACTGTATATCGTACCTGTAGAAGAGAAAAATGCGATTCAAATATAAGACAATAGAAACAATCAGAAAATTGAGTATCTGATCAGGTTTTCGCGGCAGTTGTTTGATGAATAAAAGTTTCTTGGGCCACGCGTTCGACGTAGATCGGAGTTTACACTCGACATTTTCCGGACTCCAGAGGGTGGCATGATCAGGAGATGTTTCCGGATCTTGTAGTGAAAAATTGAGTTTCAGCCAATGTTGATCTTGGGCCAATCATATATAGCTGGACGGTTCCATCCAAGCCAATGCATAAATATGGGCCGGTATTCCGGAAAACTCTCCTAGTGATGCCAGCCACTGAAGTTGGGCAACGTTCAGTATGAGCTCCAATCTACAACAGCCAAGCAGTCCGAAAAAGTTTTTTTTATTCAATCACAGAATTGATCAGGAATCAATAATCCACACTCGCCTCCTGTCATTCAGAAGAGTGACCATGAGCAATGAGAGAAAGAACACGTATGATGTTGCCGAGTAGATAAACCTGTTGAGTGGAACTCTCAAGGGGCCAAGAACATCGGCTCTGGGAATGAAGATGAAAGCAAGTGATACGATCGGAGTCAAAATCGCGTGTTTCACAATATGGCAAGCTCTTTTGTTGAAAGACCAACTGTACCACGAACCAAGTCCTTCCACCCACATAGACCGTAAAACCTGCTGACAGCTGGCATGACAAACGAACTGGAAGGAAAAAAAACGGACATTCAAACATGAAAAATGACTATTTATAAAATCAAAATTCCAGAAAAGTCTCGGCAATAATGTTAAAAGCTTAAAGCATACATGCTCAACCCATGACCCGTGGACAAAATGTGGCCCTCGGAGTCAACTGATGTAGCACGCGACAAATTGCCAAACCAATCAAGTGACCCATAAAAGATTATCATATTTAGAAGAATCGCGACATGTTTCGAGATCATTTGACCTGCCAACGGCACATATCTAGATCACTTAACCCCTTTACGATCACGGACGTAATATTGCGACCAAACGTCAGTGGAATAAATGCAAAGTAGTACTGTTTTCTTTCCTCTCTTCAGCATCGCGGAGCTCTATAGTAACCCTATCAACTGAAATGGCTTTTTTATCCCCTTTCTTTCTACACCCCTGTTAATGGTTCCCGTCAGTTACATATAATGTATCTTTCTACTATATGCATGTAAGGCCTGGATTACACTATAAAAGTTTTGTAAAAGTGCTTTTATAAAACTTGAAAATACAACCAATAAGCTGATTTGTTACATTCGAGCAAATGCAACCGATCAGTTTATTGGTTGTATTCTGCAAGTTTTATAAAATCACTTTTACAAAACTTTTATAGTGTAATCCCGGCCTAAGAGTGAAAGAGAACATAGGGCGAGGGTGAAAAAGAGAAAAACTCACGTGCAAGGATGACGTCACTCTCCGCTACCATACGAAGGATTTAACAACTGGATGTTGCGAAGATATATTTTGGAAAGAGAGAAAATTCAACTGCCCCTGCGGGGAATCGAACCCACGTCCTTTCACTTTCCGGGTGAACGCCCTAGACCACTAGACTACAGAGGCACAGTATCTCTCAATCTTTCCTTGGAGCTCGTGTACACTCTCTCTTTCTCTCTTTCCAAAATATATCTTCGCAACATCCAGTTGTTAAATCCTTCGTATGGTAGCGGAGAGTGACGTCATCCTTGCATAAGTCGCCATCTGGTGGCAGCGTCAGCAGTTGTGAGCTTGGCCTGAGTCTGGTCCAGCCGTCCATGTACGGTCCCTTTCAGTGTACACGAGCTCCAAGGAAAGATTGAGAGATTCTGTGCCTCTGTAGTCTAGTGCGTTCACCCGGAAAGTGAAAGGACGTCGGTTCGATTCCCCGCAGGGGCAGTTGAATTTTCTCTCTTTCCAAATTATATCTTCGCAACATCCAGTTGTTAAATCCTTCGTAAAAACTCACGTACCTTATCTAATTATGCTTTCTCGTTTTATATTTTTTCCCTTTTCACGTTTCTTTTATGTGCGGTTGGGTCAGGACGAGGTTACCAAATTTATCGCCGATTCGTCAGAGATAATCCAAATTCGTCGCCAAAAGCTTGTAAGTGAAGTGGTTACACGATCCGAAGCACATTTCTAAATCACTTGAGCCACTTGAGTGGCTCACTCAAATGGCTCGTGGTACATTTGCAGATTATTTAAGTGGCTGGCAGCATGCTCCCAGATAACTTGAGTGGCTCTCAGTACACTTACGGATCATTTAAGCCAGTGTTTCTCAACCGCCGGGCCCTGGCATCATTCATACCTGGCCGCGAGTGACTGGTCGTTTAATTTTTCCCCTCGTTCATTTGCCGTTAGTCGAGTTACCGGGCCTTCTACTTACAAAAATAAGTGAAACCGGGCCGCGGGCTTCCAAAAGTTTTGAGAACCCTATAAACGGCCCGCGGCACATTTACAGTTCACTTAAATGGCCGCCGCGTTTTTTATAGATCAATTTAATGGCTCGTGGGGCATTTCCAGATTTACTTATTATATTTGGGCACATTTCCATATTACTTGAATTGCCCACGGCACATTTCCAGATCATCGAAGTGGCCCGCGACAAGTTTCAAAACCAATGAAGTTCCCCGCACTATCCAAAATGTTGAGAACCTTTGGCTTAAAGCAGTTTCCAAAACTTTTTTTGGGGTCCATCGCCCCCTTCTTCAAAAAATTTTTATTACCGCTCCCTCAACCCACACCAACCTATAGGATCCTATACTAAACCCAAAGCTTCTACTGCCCCGGACCATTATTCCATTGACCCCGGGGACGATATTGCCCACACTTTGGGAAACACTGTCTTAAAGTAATTCTTTCTCTGGTGAAATAGAAGACATTTCGGAAAATAATAATTGATATGATTATTATTACTCGATTATCATCATCTTTTAATAAAATATAATATGTATATAACTGCAAACCTCTTTTTGACCCCACTGAACAGCAAGGTGCAACCTGCTAAACCTGTGAGGTCTTGGATCAGGAAAACCTTTCCTTTGAACCAGAACAGCTTGCACTTCTTCCGTGTTACGACATTCATTCAAGAGATCTGCTGCGAACGTCGAACATTGCTTCGCCAGCTCAACGTATTCTTTCTGAAGAAGATCGTCGTACACACAATAAACATTTATTTAAAATAATATCTGGAAATGTAAAAATCGGCAACCAAAAGACACCATTCCGTGTCCAAAAATACTTACTTGATTTTCTGGAAGTTCGTTCGACAAGTGATTGAGTTCTCGACTGAGCTGAAACGCTGACAGAATCGGATCTTCTGAAGTCAAGATCAGATAGCAAGGACTTGCCAAAGCTCTGAATGCGTTCATTCTGGATATCGATTCCGTTAACGTTTCACCGTTCACACCTCTTTTAGTACAGTGATCTTGGCAGCTACCTGAGATCAAATAACAATATTCTTGTTTAAGGCCGGGATTACACTATCAAAGTTTGATAATAATCCCTTTTATAAAACTTCAAAAATCCATCCAATAAAGCTCAGGTTACATTCGAGCAAATGCAAACGATAATCTTACTGGTCGGATTTTCCAAATTTCATAAAAAGAACTTTTAGAAAACTTTTATAGTATATAATCCCGGCCTATATATATATATAACCGGCATTATACTATAAACATTTATAAAAGTTCTTTTATAAAACTTGAAAAATATAACCAATAAGAGTATCGATTACACGGGCATCTTGCCTGTTGTGGCCATGTATTTGTATTTGAGCGAATAAGGCCGGTATTACACTATAAAAGTTTGATAAAAATCCTATTGCAAAACTTGAAAAATACAGCCAATAAGGTCAACGGTTGCATTTTCTAGAATGTAACCAATAACCTTATTGGTTACATTTTTCAACTTTTATAAAAGGAATTTTATCAAACTTTTATAGTGTAATACCGGCGTTAAACCAATAGGCTTATTGGCTGTTTTTTCAAGTTTTGTAAAAGATCTGTTACTAAATTTTCTTTTTCTAATCCCGATCTTTGTTCCAGAAATTTTCAGTGAAATAAATTTCTATGGGGTTGGCGTTGAAACGCGATTCAATAAAACGCCAAACTCGTTATATCTCCAGTTTTGCAATTTTGGCGTTAAATTAGGATTTGACTATCGATTCATAGCATTTAATTCCTTTATTTCTCTTACAGCTTTTTCTTCATTTCTTACAAACCTTTATAGTGTAATCCCGGCCTTATGAAAGTTTGATAAAATATATTTTAAAAAACTTGAAAATATCCAATAAGCCTATTGGTTACATTCGAATACGCTTATTAGTTGCATTTTTCATGTTTTATAAAGGAAATAAAACTTGAAAAATCTAACCAATGAGGTTATAGGTTACATTCTAGAAAATGCAACCGTTGACCTTATTGGCTGCATTTTTCAAGTTTTATAATAGGACTTTTATCAAACTTTCATAGTGTAGTACCGGCGTAAGATCGGGATTACACTATAAAAGTTTTGTAAAAGTGTTTTTATAAAAACTTTAAAAATACAACCAATAAACTGATCGGTTGCATTTGCTCGAATGTAAGATCAATCGGCTTGTTAGTTGTATTTTTCAAGTTTTATAAAATGTACTTTTATAAATCTTCTACAGTGTAATCGCTGCCTTAAACAACAAAAACAAATTAGACTGGAAAATTTGACACGATGTTCTCTTTGGGTTTTCCATACTGTAGGCTGGAAAATTGGAACATAACTAGGGCGTTTCATCTGCAAGTGCGGTGGATATACAGGGTGGTCATAAAATAACTCTGCCGATATACGAGCCCCTAGCGGCTGCAAAGTTCAACTAATGCTAATGAAATTTGAAATACAGGTTTTTTTAGAGTATGCGCTCAAGAATTAGCTAAGAAACAGAAACCTAGCTCTCGCGGTTAAGGTTACAGCAACAAAATTTCGAAAAATTAAAACGGCAACACTAAATTTCACGCATTGCAAAATGATTGGCGCAGTAAAAAAAATCACGAATAGCGTTGGAACGGCATCTTTATCACCATAAACGTCGGCGCAGGATTTTTGCGGCTGCTAGGGAGTTGGTACATCGGCAAAGTCATTTTATGACCACCCAGTAGTATCATCAGTGGATTATTAATCGGAGTAAAGGAATGAAGATTTTCTATCACTCGTTCCAGATTGAGATGATCGCTATATCCTTCTTGGTATATCCTTATTGATCGCTATATCCTTCTTGGTATATCCTTATTGATCGCTATATCCTTCTTGGCATTTGTTGCAGTTGCACAAAGTTGTCCTGACCTGTTGACCACGGCACGACCCATAAGAAATATCTTGCATCCGTAATAAGAGCTCAAGTATCATTCCACTGAAGAGAGTCCATTTCGGTGATTCTGAAGATCTTACTAGACTATCAAAAATAGTCAAACCTCGTAATAAAGGTCAGCCAAAGGGACTTGGGGAAACTATCCATCATCGGGAGAATTCATTAATATGGAATCAGATGGAAATGCAAATAAAAACTTGGCAAAAACAAAGAGCCAAAATATAACTCACAATTTGGACGATATATTCTACCATTTATCATTCAAGAAATTGTTGCACAAAAACATTTTTTTCGTTGTTTGAAAGTAGCAATCAATCTTTCTCTTAAAAAAGACGAGTTGAGCCGATATTAACACATTGTTGTCGGGTTACGTACTTTTACGTTTTTTTTTGCAATCTGTCACTTGAGTGAGGGTCACGTAAAAGTACGTATTCAGTACACTTGCAGTTGAGAGCGGGTGTCGTATAAATACGGGTCATTTCAAGTGCGTACGTTGTTTGTATCGCTTCTACATAGATAGTACTACGCAGGCATAAACATTTCCGGAACAATAGATTAGGTTTCATCGTTCCGTTAAAAAAAACGTAGTTTTCGATTTATAGCGATTTTACTGAATGACCAAATTCCTATGAAATTCACGAAAAAAAACCCGCTACAAGCATGCGTCCGTGGCGCAATATACCCGTATGCATAAAATACCTTCATTGTCTCAATTCAAAAGGTGCCATGTCCTGTCCCCGAGGAAACTTTGCATCTTGACATCCTGAAAACCCCTTCCCAGACTATCCGAGCTCAATTTTGAACTCGCAAAACACTGGCCACCATCGCTATACCGCCTGGTAATTTCCACCTACTCATAGTGACCTTATAGAAAGTGTAATTTATGATCTGATGTTGTTGGGGATCAAATATGATGTAATTCCATTATTTTGCGAAACTATTAGATCGACCTTCTGTCGAGGTTTAACTGTAAGGGTGGATTCACATCTACAGACACGGCAAACATTCATCATAAAAATGTCTGTCAGCGTCTGCGCAGCCATGATACGATAAATATGAATACGTTCATTGGTTTTATGTTAAAGAATGTTTGCCGTGTCTGACACGACACGGTGAGTGTCTGTAGAAGTGAATCCACCCTAGATCTTGCGATTAAATACGTGATTATGGCGACAATACTGCATTATGTTATTCTCATTAGAGGAATTGCGTTGTATTTGAATTACTGTAATTGTATGGCTTACTCAATGACAATAGTTGGTTTTAAATGAAATTTAGACCGAAACACAAGAGCGTCAGATTTTTTGCGAAATGAGAACCAAACTGAACTGTCGTAAAGACGACGTATTTTATGACAAAAAGATTGAATAGTAAGTACATAATACTAACATTTTGGTGTATGTGGTTTCTGTATGCAATAACCTTTCTCCAACAAAATTCTGGTGATTTCAATGTTTCCGCTTATAGCCGCGGCCATTGTCGGTGTCAGATTTGTCGCGGCAACTTCTGGCAGGCATTTTGAGCATTCTGGTCCTCCACTCATCAAGTCATCCAGTTGATTCTGGATCTTGAGGTCTTCTTCTGCCCTAGAAAAGACAAAAATCAGCGTCAGTAGTTGAATACGCAATTCCGATTGAAAAATTTCCAAGTCAATTACATCAGAAATGGGCTATTTCGAAGTAAAAGTCGAATAATAAAGTTCTAGATCACGAAAATTGAAAACACAATTCCATGATTCGGGACATTTCGTGCTTGTTTCCATTTCAACATGAGATAATTGACATGCGCATACACGATCGTAAATTACGTCAAAAAAAAACAAAAAAAAAACGCAGCAACCACCAAGTATTCACGCAATCCGATTATACATTGGAATACATTCGTGGAAAACCGTAGCCGCTTCAACATGATATACCATATAAAACGCAATAAAAAAAATGCAACCCTATTCATATTTTTCTAAAAACATGTACATCGAGGACATTTTTTAACAGTAGTTGACATTCCTTGACATTTGTGATCTTCAAAACGTAAAAATTATGAAAAAATCTTGTTTTAATGCCCCATTGTTGAAAAATTTTCCCATAATTCCGTGGAATTTTCATACGCGAGGGTTAATGACCATCAATTACCGTCAAAATTATTTGAAACTAGGGTTACCAGTCGTCCATATTTTCAGAATCTTCTCCGTATCATACTGTTATATATAATAAACACCCCATTTCCGTATTGTTTTTAAATTACAATATATAATCGATTTCAAATAAGAAAAATTTAATTTTAATTGGAACATGGTGTAACTAAGGATGACTATATTTTACTGAGAAAAATACTAGAAATCGCTGATTGTTACCAAAAGTAACCGCCATATCCCTTAACTGTCAAAATGTTAACCGTAAAGAAATTGGGTAAGAAATAAAGGAATAAATGCTGTGAATCAAATATGGTCAAACCCTAATTTAACTGCAAAACTCTGGCGATATAGAAGTTTTGTTCATTTAAAATTTCTGGAACTACGGCCGAGATTAGTAAAAGAACTTTTACAAAACTTGCGAAAAAAACAAGCGTATTGGTTTTATTCGCTCAAATGTAACCAATACGCCTATTGATTGCATTTTTCAAGTTTTATAAAAGAACTTTTCTGAAACTTTTATCGTGTAATCCCGGCTTAAGCAGGGCTGGCGGTAAATAAGGCGTGCTATATCGAGTTTGACAAAATTTTATATAAAAAAATTAATATTTAGATTTATGGTTGGCAAAGCTATGCAAATTATCACATTTACGATTACGAGATAATTAATAAGTAAGGTCGGGATCACACTATAAAAGTTTTAAAAGAGTTCTTTTATAAAACTTTCATAGTGTAATCCTGGCTTAAGCTTTATAGAAAAAACGGGACAGCAAAAGAACTCCGTTGTAATATGCCTGTAAAATAGGGTCATATGGTCAGCATAGGTGTGACAAAAATTATAAAAGGCTGCGATTTTATACCTAGACTGACCACACAATTGATTTTTTTTGGACATGGATCGGCAGCTTCGATACTGATTGAGCTTTGATCATTGTCAATAAACATACGTCCCGTTTTTGTCTCAATTAAGTATGGTCCTTCAACCAACCTGTCCAGAAGAATCTCCAAAATATGCACGTCATTCTCAAACACGGACGTCAAGACGGCACAATAGTAATGAATAGCATCGACATGGATCTCGTCCAGAAGGAACTCAAGCATGGTAACGTCATGGTTGCTCACTGCGATGTCTAGAGCCCGCTGACCGCGATAATCGGTGCAATTCACATTGAGATCTCGATTGGCCTGAAATGAAGCATAACATTTTCTCATATGGATATCAGAAATGGCTATTTCATAACAAAACAAGCTTTGAATATCAAATCACAAGTTAATAAATTCAAAACATGACCATATAAAGTAGCGAGAAATCGAAATAATAACGATATTCTTGCAAAAGAATTTGAACTGTCACATAAATTCCCGAAACCCACGATATTACCGACACACCGGAATTTAAATTAGATACGGCTAAAAACACGAAAATCCAGAGATATTATCATGTTAATTAAAAACATTCAGAACGTTATCATGAATCTTCTTCACACCAACGCATTATTTCAACATGACATCATCCTATTCTTAAGGTCAAGTTGGTGTTTGAACGCCCTTCAAGTTCCATGATCATCCCAGAACCAGTTTTTACGGATGATATATGATTGAGTTTAGTCACGAATCATGTGCTCACATGATTGACATTCGTATTTCCTTTGAAAACCAGTTCGGTTAAACGAGAACCATGGATCAAATTCTAGCTGGGGTACAGACGTCTTCATCAATGGTGACATTTAAAATACATATTTGCATACCATGAATAATGTGAAAACGATCCAGCAAAGAGCCGTGAACTGGCCCCCAAATCCTAGACTGGGATCTTTCGCGGGCTCCCTGGTCAGACTTTTCACAGGCCCTTCTACAGTTAATTTATAGCGTGAAAAAGCAAAACGATGAAATTTGTCCCGTGTCCTATAAGTCCCGCGCTAATGGGGGGGCCCCCCATGGTCGTGAACTACATTTTTTGCTGTATAAATCTGAAAATGTAGGGCCCGCTAAAAGTCTTGGCTCGAGTTCCGTAAAAAACGTTCCCGGTGGTGCTCCTGCATGCAGTACCGGCTTAAAGCGCGGGCCTGCCGTGCATACAGACCGCATATAAAAAAATGAATTTTTTATACCTGATTCCGAATACATCAAGATTCGGAATCAGGGTGGCTGGGTATTCAGTATACTTAGGGGAAACAGGGAATTTTATTTCTTAGGGATAATATCGCTTTTAACGCTTAATCACTAAACTTTCTAGATATTGCCACCTATTTTTTTTCAAGACTAATATTTTTTTTTCCCGATTGCGTCAGCTGATAAATGCTTCTCTATCCAGCACAAAATAACAATTTAATAATAAAAACAAGAGAAAAAACTATCGTTTTCTGTTATTTGTGATATAGGCATTATCGCATACTACCTCGAAGGGTAAAGGGAAAAACATCCTTTCTCTTCCATTATTAGACTTCGAACAAAAGCTAACTCCGCCAACTAGCAGTTGATTCAATAGGACGGGTGGTGGGGAAAGGGAAAACATTATCAGACAAAGCTATCAGTACAGAGCTAGCTGGGCTCGTGATTGCCGAAATGAGACTGTTTTAAGAAGACGAGATATCTCGGGACTGCTGCTGTAAGGGTTAAGACAGCCCTGACTGCATGCCCCTCTGCAATGAGGAGGCTGACAGGTCTCTTTCTGGGGTAGGGCAATCTTACATATTTTTGAGCCAGGTAAAAGACAACCTGGGGTTCCGTCAAAAACCAATGTCCTCATTCAAGGATATGGGGGCGGGGAGTCCAGTCCATGGGATCGTGTCCATGTTTGTGTATGGTACCCACTAAAACTCGGCAAAATTTCATTCGGCCATATGATGCATCATTCATCGCTAGAACCCGGAATATATGCATTTAAAGTGGGACGAAATATGCAAATATGCTCTTAAAAATGCTAAAATATGCACTCGAAAATGCTAAAATATGCACTCGAAAAATTCCAAAATATAGCACTAAAACATCCTGAAAATTTAAAAATTCCAAAATATGCACCAAAAACGAGAAAATATGCATTTAAAAATATCACCATGCAAAAAATAAAAACAGGTAAGTTTTTGAAATGCATATATTTTATTTCTTAGTGCATATTAATTTACAAAAACAAAATATCCCCACACATGCATATATATCCTTACATATGTGCATGTACAACTTCTACATCATTTTTATTCATGCATTTCAATTCCTAGTTAGTCGTGGCCGTGTGCTCAGTAACAAGATAATTTTGACGCTATCTCTAGAAATAGCGTTACAACGAAACAGTTAATATTTGGGGGGGAAATCTCTATTAACTCATTAAATACCACCTGCGGAAAACAAACTGATACGAAAATTTTATGAGCAATATTAATTTGGAAAATTATGAAAAAAAGTGATTGAGCTTCAATAAACCTTCAAAAATATGCACTTATATGTAGAAAATGTCCTCTCCACTTGTTAGTACAAATGTCGGAGCCCTTCAACATACAGGGTGATTAAGAAAAGATGGGAATACAAACAATTGTCATCAAAGAATGCATGGTCTAACACATAGGCGCAGATTGACTTGGAAGTCTGGGGGGGGGGGCACGATGATGTCAGCTCATATATACATATATACATTAGATCAGTCGACTCCACCTGTGACGCTGGGGGGGGGGGGGCAATGCCCCCACGCCCCCCCCCCGTATCTCCGCCCATGGTCTAACATGAAACGCAAACGCGCTAGCGCGTTTCGAAACGGCCGCTCTGCAAACGTTAAAATGACATTCCGGTTGAAATTTATCGGGAGCAAATGTAACCTGGGGAAAAAGAAACCGTATGCAAATCTGCGTCACAGTGACTAAATGGCGCGAACGCCAGCCCTGTGAAGTTATTCCAGCGTGCAACCGTTCTAACAGTTGTAACGTACGGGATAATGGAGCACTTTAGTAATACTGAAAAAGTATACATGCATTTCATTTGAGCTGCAAACGGAAGTACCACAGAGTCAGCACAAATGTACGGCAAGCGTTTTCCCCACAGGCGGTTCCCAATCTGAAAACATTTGCGCGCTTGCATCGGCAGCTGTGCGAAACGAGATCCTTTCTTGCTTCCCGGTCTGATACAGGTCGTACAAAGACTGCCAGAACAGTAGGTGTGGAAGACGAGATTTTTGAGATGGTGGCAGATCAGCCAACTACAAGCGCACGAGCTGTGGGCCGTAGCCTTGGTGTGCCACAATCCACGACATGGCGGGTGCTGAATGGTGAGAGGTTGCACCCGTACCATTTTCAATGAGTCCAAGCATTGGATGATGTCAGGGCCCTGACACCAGTCAAACCGGGCCGTGAAAATAGTTAACCGATTCATTTTTACCCATTTATGTCCCATTAGGCGTGCGTATGACCGGACCTTCTATTCACATAAAAGAAATCAACCGGGCCGCGGGCTTCCGAAAGGTTGAGAACCACTGCTCTGAAGTACCATCACTAGATAATTGGTTAAGACCTTTTTCTTTTGAGTTAATAAAGACTAAATCACATTTTTATTTTGACTGTTTTCAAACATATACAGAATCAATCTTAGATTTCACGAGATTTCATTTGTCCGTAAAAGAGGGACGAGACCGTTAATTTGGGATTTGAAATGCATACTTTTATTGCGCACGGGAAAGTTATCATTTGGCCGTAAAACAGGGGTGTCCGTTGAGAGTAATTAATAGTTGATTAAGTGATTTTCGGCTTATAAATTCTGTACTTCCAGAAACAATGAACTTTGAAAAAAAAGTATCCATATTCGGTGGCTTTCCTCTCAAATTTAGTAGAAAATTCAGTATGTATATAAATTATATAAGAATAATTTTTGAAAGTGACTCAATCAGTGATTAATACAATTGGTTGCACTTATTTGAAGCAAGTCTGACACATTCAAGGTTTGACGAACGGATGTGTGGGTGATCCTGATGCGTCATTGATGAAATACAGTAAACGACACCGTTGGGACAAAAAAAAAAATTGTCCGTAAAAGAGGGGTGACCGACCGATAATCAGGGGTTTGGAATGAATACTTTTATTACACAGGGGGAAATTATTATTTGGCTGTAAAAGAGGGGTGACCGCATCTGAGGGGTGCCCGTTAAGAGGGGTCTTATTGTGAAAGGTATTTTCTTTCGATATTTCAGTTTTTTCACCGAAATGTTACATTTTCTAATTTTTGGTTGACATGCGGGGGGGGGGGGGGCAGGCACGGGCTTCCCTGAGCACCCCACTGCATATAACCCACGCTAATATTTTTTAACTTACAAAAGGCTCAAATAAGTTTCAGTGTACACAAATTTCAAGACTTGTTTCAGCAAATGCGGTACCTATAGATTTGTCTGAATATGACCTATCTTTGAACAACAGTAATTTTTACCTACATTATACATTTTTCGACACACACACCAGTGTAATATGTAACCCGCTCTAATATATTCAGACAAAGTGCTGAAGTAAGTTCTCATAACGGTAAAACACCGCTGGTCTGGTACACAAACATGAAAACGAAAGCATATAAATAGAGCATCATTGGATTTATCTAGATAAGACTTATCCGTAGACACCACACACATCAATTCTCATCTGTGTCGTATATTTCTTGACGTATACAAGTGTTAACATCTGGGCCGCAACTAAGGGAAGGGGGGGGGGTGGAGCAGGCGCGTCTGGTGCTCTGGGCGCCGAACCAGAGGGAACGCACAAATTTCATCCTTTAATCTTTCCATCATTATAAGGGCGCGCCAAAATGAGTGTTTGCTCCTGCTAACCAAGCATCTAGTTGGGGCCCTGTTTAACATCACTAATTTTCGTGAAATTATTCGACTTCGATACAGAAAATCCTAAAATTACAGTAAAACCCCTCTTAATGTACAACCCCTCAGATGCGGTCACCCCTCTTTTACGGCCAAATAATAATTTCCCCTTATACAGTAAAAGTATAAATTTCAAGCCCCTGATGTATGGTCAACAGTCTTTTACGGACGAATTTTTTGTACAGCCGGTGTCCGCAAAAAAAGAAGTTTTACTGCCTATAAGTCACGTGACTTATAATCAGTGATTATGATTGATGACACTTACCTGAAGCAATTCCCTGACACCTTCATTGTCCGACACACGTACAAGCCAAAGAAATTCCCTCTCATCATCAGTCAAATCATCTTCGATATAACTAGCACGCTGTTTGACAAGACCAATTGGACAACGATTATCATTAACAGGCTCAATCAACGTCATAAATAAAAGCACATTTAAAACACAACAATCACATAATCACAACAATCCATAAATAGTCTCCGTCCGTGAAAAAAGAAAACGACTATTTCACAGAATATCGCGGTTTTCCGAATGACTTAACATTCCGAAAACACGCATTTCCCTTGGAATAACAAAAGTGGAAGTGAGGTGTACAACAGACAACAGGACCGGACGGACGTCGGAAAGTGAAAGCCGATTGGTTGGTTGACCTTGCAACAACAGACACTGCCAAAATGTAGAGTTTTGGCGGCTGTTGCTAAAGATCATTGACCAGCAGTTGGCTTTCTCGTGTGTGTTGTGTTTCGTAACGCGTGTTCTTTCCTCGATTTTTTGTTTGGCGGTCACGTTCAAAAAAAGCTCAAAATGTCTCCACCCAGTTGTAACATGTGAGGAAGTCTTCCCCCACGTGGAACGACCGTCTGTGATGGATCGATACAGTGTACGCCAGAAGGGCAAGCTCCCAAATTATGAGCACTTAACAATGAAGTAGTGTTTAATTCTCGTTTTTCGGCTAAAAAAAAAAAAAAAAATGATGAATTTCAGTATTTTTTGGTAACTGGAGTGGAATTTTAAGTTCCGGGATTGTGACTTCGGCTGTGTTGAATTAGGTGGCTTTTCGGATGGGGTCAAAGGCCTATATCAGTGATGGTAACCTCGTCAAGCAAAATTTCCCTCGAAAATTTCTCTTGACTAAATTTTTCCCACACATTCCGAAAATTGTGTCCTGCCATCTATCGGTGGAAATATGCCTATTTTACACTAGAAAAGCATTGTTTTGCATTCATATATTTTTTCGATAAAAATTCTTTTGTTCGATGAACTCTCAAAATTTCCAACAAACGCCACGAAATTTCCCATGGGGACCGATTTTTACCAATTTTTCCCACAAATATGGGAAATTTCCCACGAGTTACCGTCACTGCCCTATATGAACCACTTGACTGTCACACACGGGCATCGTAATCTTTGCCGCTAGAGGGAGCTAACGAAAAGTAAACGTTCAACTAAATCTGCACAAACGCTATATCTTCATCAGGGCCGTCTTAAGGGCATCATGCCCCCCCCCCCCACGGGTCAAGTGGTTTTTCTGAGTCCTTACATTGCAAATTCTAGAAAATTTCAACCGGATCTCATTTTTGTGAGGCCCCCCTCTTCTTCTGAGGTGCCCGGGTTAAGATGGCACTGATCTTCACGCAACAGCAATGTAATGATATGTAGATACATAATCTCTTGTAATCTAATAATATAGACACAAAAAAACTAGATTATTTATATTCCACGCAAACAAACTCGAGATTTTGAAGAAAATTAATTAAAAAGTTAATAAGTGAATCAAAACTTTAAGGTTTTTAAATTAAAAAATTAAGTACGATTTTCTTTAATTGTCTGTAATTTCTGGTCATAGATATGTGAATAGAATAGAAAAATTAAAAACCTGACATTTTCTGTGCATAAAAAGATTAAAAACCCATCAGGCAAGTGGTTAAGACATGCCTTGGATTGATGAAATTATCTCTAATTTTTGATCAAAATTCGGAAATTTTTGAGCATTTCCGTAAATGCAATAAACATAAGTTTGCCTCAAATATACAAAATTGGCTCTTAAATTTTTGGGACCCTGGGACCCTCCGTAAATGATTCCAATTTAATTACTATTTTGTGTGCGCTTCGGAAAATGGCATTGAACGAATTAATGTTTCGACATACGACACCATACTCGGGGTTTATAATTTACCCAGAAGAGCTAGAAGGTAACAAAAATCCAGCGCGGAACTTGATCCACAAGAGCGACAGAGGATGCGATCATTCAAGGCAAATAAGGATGTCGCCATCCTTGGCGACGTTTTAGCTATTTGGCGATTTTCCACGTAAGAGAGGATCAAAAAAGTCAATTAAAATTTGAAATGAAATCTATATTTTATGCAATAATGTACGGCAACAGCGGAGAAGGGCTAATACAAAAAATATATACACATTTGAAAGGAGTGGCATTAGCCCTGGGCCCCCCTCCCCCCCCCGAGATCAGGTATACCTTGCCATATACCCGCGGGTCTCTTCATCTAACGATCTGTGAAGGTTTACTTTACCTGAGGAATTTCTAGTTCCAGTTATTTACGCGCGGGTCTCTTGTCCTGATAGTCATGTACTTGAGGGTCCCTTGCCCTAATCATGTACCCATGCTTACCTGCCTTAATAATCACGTATGCGCGGGTCCCTTGTCCTGACAGCTATGTACTCGCGGGTCCTAATAATCATGTACCCATGCTTACCTGCCCTAAGTCCTTTTCCCGCGGTTCCCTTGCACTGATAGTCATGCACCCTTGCGTCCCTTGCCCTGATACTCATGTACCCGCTCGTCCCTTGCCCTTGATACTCATGTACCCGCTCGTCCCTTGCCCTTGATACTCATGTACCCGCTCGTCCCTTGCCCTGATACTCATGTACCCGCTCGTCCCTTGCCCTTGATACTCATGTACCCGCTCGTCCCTTGCCCCTGATACTCATGTACCCGCTCGTCCCTTGCCCCCGATACTCTTGTCCTTGAGGGTCCATTGGCTCCCAATAGTAGTGTACCATTCACTCATGGCACAGAGATCTAGTCCAAGCGATTTGTCAGGAGGGAGTGTCTCTGAAGGGGAAAATGACTTACATCCCGTATTTTACGGGACAGGACTATCTCATTTCCCATACCATTATTTCCTCTAAGCTTTTGGGTTGGGGAGATCTCCCCATGCCCCCCCCCCCCAATATCCTACATCGTATGTTCGCTGTACCGCGATGTGCTGCTTTTGCTCGACACAACTACTGGAAATCAAATAGGGGAGGGCCCTTAAAACATTTTGGTTCATAGGTTCATCAAAAACCCTGTCCCAGGTTTTGGTGGGGGATATTTGTATAAAGGGTAGTCTTCACCCTTGACCCTGCTCTATTAGAGGTATTTATGTTTGAATTTTGGTTTCGTTGACATACCCAAGTATCTAATTCATCACAGATGACTCACTTGCAGTCTCATAGGGGCCGCAGGGGCTCACACGGTGCTGTTAAGATCATAGTCTTAACAGCACCGTGAGCCCATGGGTAGGCTTACAGGGCTCTATTATCTAACATACGGGCATGATTATCGATGCTATCATTTTTTTGTAATCTTTGTAATTAGTCAGCTGAAATTCTTAGTCTGGGGACCCAGTTGAAAATTGAGGCCACATTCAAAAGTGGGGCCCCCAAGGGTGGGTGAACGGGGCTCCTGTCTTGGGGACCAGGACGTATCCTGTCTTTTTCTTTCATATACACGTGTTTTTTCATACTGTAAACTGACTATGAAGGGACCCGTGAAAAATCTGGCCGGGGCCCACGAAAGATCCCAGCCTTGGGACCCTGCAGCAGGATGCGAGCCCCATGGGCTTGTATCCGTTAATAAAGACATCATCTACAAATCGATATAATTTCAAGCTACGAATTCGTTAAGCAGTGAAACTCTAAACACGCGTTTCAGGTTTAAAGCCCGGTGTGATTATAAGCCCTGCTCATTGGCCCTAAGCTCGATGATTTGGATGATTGACTACGTGTCAAGCGGTTTGCGGCTTTGTCATGATTCATTCACTTTCATTTTTTTTTCCCTGTCATTTAAATACAATGAAATCGAAAGTGGCCGTCGGGCTCGATTGTAAACGGAAGGCCTTGGTGACGGGTAGGCGTAACAGACCTTGTAATCATGGATTCATGGATGACGCATAAATACGGCTTCTGTTACGCGTCGCAAAATTTGTAACAATTAAAAAATTAAGGCCCTTACCTAGCCGTAACCGCAATCTTACGGAAGCAAGTTTATCGCTTTACTGCGATTTAATATATCAGCCTGACTCTACTTACATAAGAAAATCACTGAAATATCATTATCCTGGGGGCCCCCACTGTAAGCTTGAGGGGGAGGCCCCGGACAGTTCCAGTACTGGCCCGCCCCGAGGGCAGTCTTAATTTAATCATCTAAAATCAGTGGTA
Source organism: Pholcus phalangioides (assembly GCF_987345545.1). NCBI lineage: Eukaryota > Metazoa > Arthropoda > Arachnida > Araneae > Pholcidae > Pholcus > Pholcus phalangioides. Next base: position 32,670,501 of record NW_028301610.1, on the reverse strand, counting down.
GGCTCAATATTGATGCATCGTCTTCAGTAGTGTCTTAAGGGGGCCCAACGGTGCCCAGGCTCATCATGGTTCCATCATTGTTGAGGGGCCTCCGGTTGATTGATCAAACATTAGTTGTACTTTGTTATTGATAATAGGTGTTTGAAATGAGCTAACTTGTACTATTAATCTCGTGAGAAGGCCTCGGAGTATAACTTCGTCCAGGGGCCCTAGATGACAGCCCTAGGCAGTCATGAAGTTAAAAACCCTGGGTCGTAAGGGCTTCGTTATTGTTTGATGAGTCAAACTTGGCAAAAATCCTGCCATAATTTACATACCAACAACCTCAGATCATCCCACGATGGCCAAGATCGATATGAAGGGTCCCAATGAATGTTTGATCAAGCTATTGTTTGTAATTAAATGTTGACAGTAAATATGTGACTTGATATATATACATATTGTACTACAAATTTTTTGTGAGAGCCCTCATAGATATTTGTTTTTTGGGGGCCCTGGACCATAAAACTTGATCAAAACACGATTACGGATTTTTATTTAAACTGTTAAAACTGCTTAACATGAATAATACACAATATGCAATTTGAAAATGTTTTACGCACATACAAACAAGGACCCCCCCCCCAAGCCCAGGGCGGTATTAACACATGGACCCACCCACACATGGTCAGGACCTTACACATAGGGGGCCACATGATAATACTACAAGTTTCTTATGTAGAAATTTGTAGACTGTACCTCAAGCCAAGTAGGGGCCCAAAACATCACTTAGCCGCCAGTGAGGCCCTCCACGATGTTATTGCGAGTATGTCAACTGTCTTGGTCGTTAAAATGTATGGGCTCCCCCCCCCCCCCCGAAATGCCCCATACATGGGCTCCATACATGAGCACCCCATGCTGATCGAAATGCAAGAAAAATATCTAACAAAACATACAAGATTCTAAGTAATTGTGACATATCTCAGGTCTAGTAGGGGCCCGAAAGCATGTTTTCCCTTGAAACCCCGTTTTGACGCATGGGGGCCTCACCCAGGGTCTCAAGAACACAGGAAGTCCATGATAATAAACTCTAGTACTACGATTTTGTAGAATAATTATATGAAAATTCTGTCCAGGTAGGCTGGTGCTTTCGTCAGGTGTAGTGGGCCCGGAACATAACTCTGCCCGAGAGCAGAAGCTGCTGGTGGAACTCCATCCCTGGATGGGCCTCCAAGACCTCCAGCAGGCCCTACACATTACTGGTGACCAAAATGTGAGGGTAAATATTTAATAAAACATAATAGATTCTAAATTAATGAGACTGATATTTCAAGTCTAGTAGGGCCCCAGAGTATGTTCGTTTTTGAACCCCCCCCCCTTCTTAACATGGGGCCCACCCGGGATCTCGAATGAAACCCATCTCTGATATGCTACGATTTTTTAGAATAATCGTATAAAAAATACTGTCTAGGTAAGTTAAAACTTCAAGCTAGGTACGGTGCTCTGGAACATATTTTTACATGGGAGCCCATGATGACACTCTGACCTTTGACGGACCCCAATGATGACTCTCCGACCTTTGACGGACCCCCATGATGACACTCCGACCTTTGACGGACCCCCATGATCCCAGCGGGGTCTATGCATACATTTTCCAATAAATACAGCCAAATAATTGCAAAAAAAGCGATCCAGAGACATAAGACTCACTTTCGGGGGGGCCCCCTCACAACAGTCAGCAGAGGGCCCCAAAATTTTCTTCACACCGGGCAGCAAATTGCCTAAGCCCACTATTAGTACCATCCATGTAAAAAAAATAAAAATTAGGATGTACATACCTTAGAGCGGTTGATGATATTGGCGTGGTTCCTCGATCGCAGAAGCAGAGCGTTGTGCATGTTTTAGGGGGTTCCCAAAAATCGGCAGGGGTCCAAAATTGATGGTGGAACCTCTTATGAAATACACCAAAAAATTCCGGAAATTTTCTTGACCGCACGCGGGCCATATCCGCTTTAGAAACGAGCTTTTCCAAATAGGCTTGGCGGCATTTTATTTTTGTTCTCAAAGGATGTAGTGGTTTTCGGGTGGTTATGTAGAGAGCGCACACACGCCTTATATCGTTACGTCACAGACTCAAATTGCCCTAAAGATAACCACGTATTGTTTCTTCCGTCATATATATATATATACATTGTTTTGAGGGCCCCACATCAAAAGAGGTTTCAGAGTGGTTTGGCGTTAGATAAAGACTTCTTTGTTGTCATCACTAACACCAGAACGCCGCTTTCGAGATAGGAATTAAATTTTATGCTTTAATGGGGGGGGGGGGTGCGTGGGCAATACTCCGTTCTACAATCGGGGCCGCAGGATTCTTAGCAAGCCTCACGTTAACGAGAAGAAATGAAAAGAAAATTAAGTCAAAATTCTGATGCATCGCATAAGATTTTTATAATGTGGTATATTTGAGGTCTGTCAGGGGCCCCCATGATGATCTAGAGCAGTGTTTTCCAAAGTGGGCAATATCGCTCCCGGTGGGCGATGAAGTGGTCCGAGGGGGCGATAGATCCAACGAGGATAACGTACGATCCTATGGGTTCACTTGAGTCGGGGGGCGATGAGAAAAAAAAATTCTGAAGAAGGGGGCGATGGAACAAAAAGTTTTTTGGGAACTATGATCTAGAGCAGTGTTTCTCAACTGCCGGTCCGCGGCCCGGTACTGAGCCCTGATATCATTCATACCGAGCCGCGAATGATTAGCCCTTTTCATTTTTCCTCATTCATTTTCCGTTGGTCGCGTGTTTGACCGGGCCTTCAACTCACAAAAATGAGTGAAACCGGGCCGCGGGTTTGAATAGGTTGAGAACCACTGATCTAGAGGCTGAAAGGGCTCTTATCTTTGATCGGTGTTTACTTTTTTTATGGGTTCACCAGTAAAGCCGATGAAAAAAGGTTTATGTTCGGTTTGGCGTGCGGTAATGTTCGAAAAAAAAATGAAGTGCGCAGAATGAAGCAAGCTGTTTACGCGTGTGTGTGTGCGCGATCGAACTTTGTCTTATGTGTATGCGTGTTCTTAGATTAATCTGCATTGCGCAGTGATGCGCGTCACAAGCAGATGAAGCCGGGTCCAGACTCTACGCGATGCCGCGCCACGCAAAAACTGGTTTTCGACTTCAAAATAACTTTAGCCCCCCATCTCAAGACCGGTTTTTGAGCTTGGTGCGGAACGGGCTTTAAAATTTTCCCCTCCAAAGAAGGAAAAAGCATTCGGGTTGGAGCAAGTTATTTGTGGTCGAGTCATTTGTTTAACCACTTTACGATTAAGGACATAATATTGCGTCCAAACGCCAGTGGCATAAATTCAAACAAGTTCTCACTGCTATCTTTCCTCTCTCCTCATCATAACGAAGCTTTCTTGCAACCCTATATTTTTTTTTACTCTTGGTTTTTTGTATACCCTGAGAGTGATTTTTTCCCACACATGTGTGATGTATCTTTCTAATAAGAGTGAGAGAACAGGTAGGGCGAAGGTGAGAAAAAAAAGAAATCTCTACCTACATTCTTATCAACTTATCTATTGTACTGTCTCACTCTTTCATTTGTTTTTTTCCCCCTCTCTTTCTACTTTTTTTCCCTTCTCGTTTTTCTTTTTCTAACGTGCGGCTGGCTTAGGACAAGGTTACCATATTTATCGCCGATTTGTCAAATAGACAGCGTCCGAATTGCTTGCCAATCGCTTGTAAGCGAAGGGGTTAATTAGAAAGAGGGGATTTTCGCATGTTCCTTCTGAGATACGTGCATGAGCAGACGTGCACACAAAATCTTGAAATTTACCATTGGTGTATAAGACAAATTGCTTTACCGTGCACAGAAACAACAGGCCTGTGTCCGCAAAAGCAATCAGTGCGATATTGAGCAGATTCACGCTCAGACGAACACGATCTAACAGCTTTCAGTACGTCAAAAGAAATTGTTTCGTTCGGGCACTTTCAAATCACATACATTATCCTCTCGTGATGATAAGCATCACCGTTTACTGCAAAATGATTTATGGGTACGCGGTCCTAATCGAACAAAATACTCGACTGCAAACATCTTATACAAATACAACACCACAACAGGCAAAATGTCCAACGAGGTGGCTGAGAAAAAGTTGCCCGTAACAAATATGGATGTCATATACTTCAAAATTACAGCGACCCTAATAAAAAGGCAATTACAAAAACTAGAAACAGTATGTTTGTATTAGTATACTGTATATACATATAATCATCATCATAATAAACATCATCGCACCAGACAGCGATGCGCGTCAGAGGAAAAAAACGTCGTCCAAATATAACACACACGAATGAGCTAATTTGATGTACTGACTCCCAGTGGACCACACTTCAACGAGTACGGGGATACGCAAAGTTGCGCTATTCACCATCCTAATGGAGTACGCTGTGCGCGCGCACACACATACACACACACAGCTCCACCTCAAAAACTGATTTTTCCGTGGAACCTGCTGAATGTCGCTCTGTTTGCTGCCAGACAATGCTCCCTATCATCCTTGTTTTGCATGGGCGGACCTGCTTTTTCTGTGTGCGGCAAAGCAATTCGTCATAGACATCAATGGTGAATTTTGAGATTTTGCTTTCGGCAGACGCATATATATTTTCACCGTGCGCGGTCACGCACGCGTTCAGAGGGAATATTTGCTGTGCCAAAATCACCCTTCTTTTTAATAACCCCTCCAAACACGTTTTGGGGCACGCATCAATGTTGTACTGTAAACAAATCAAAAACGTGCAGAACAGAGCAAGATATTTTTGGTCACACAGGCATTCTATTTCATGTAAGTACTTCACCTCTGTACGCATCAGAGGTAGAGAAAGCGCACGAAGGAACCAAATTCTTTTCAAGCTGGAGCAATTTCTTATGGCAGCTGGCAGATCGAATTCATCCAACTGCGAATTTGCACAATATCGAGCAGTTTACTACCAGAATCTTCCACTCCAGGCTTAGCTCCTCCTCCAAACAAGTTTCTGTTCGATTCAGCACGAGCGAATTAGAGACAATTAACGCAGAAATTAGGGTAAATCAGGAGAGACGGAAACAAGGAAAATTTAAAATTCATTATAAAATTCATTTAAATTTCATTAAAAAACAAATTTAACTAACAGCAAACTACGATTCATTAAGTCAATGTAAAATTTGATTCAGGCTCTTTTTACAGACGACAGTTTCTGGAATGTGAACCAGCATCTCCTAGAGAACCTTCTCTTCACTAGGAGGTGCTGAATGAGCAGACGATTCATTCTGTGTCCTCGTCATCAACATTTACGACCTCTTTTGGTGACTTCAATCGGTACCGTCATTTGGTTCTTCAAAACGTTTATCAACGACGAGCACCAACCAAAATCAGGATAAGGCAAGAAGAAGAACAAACAACTGAACAAATACGACAACGGGAACCAAGACGGCATCAGACCAGTCGAGAACGACCTCACTTTGGCGACGGTACCCGATGCGGGTTGGGAACCAAAAATCAAGTCAATCACGAAGACGTATCGTTTCTTCGAGAAGACCAAAATTTCAATCTGACTTCTATCTGCACCTTCGTTGACGCGATTGACAGTGAAGACGTTGCCACGAAGGTTCCTCGTCTTCAGTTTGGACACCGCCTGGAGGACATCTTGGGCGCAGACGACGGGATTCGAGGACACAGTCCAAGATTCTTCGTACACGTGCAGGCTACGTATACCCGGTATCCAAATTCCGGGACGTATTTGTGCTTGTAGAGTACCTTGGAAAGTACAGAGACACGATGCTTCTGGAATGGATGGCACGTCTTCCGAGCTAGCCATTTTCACGTCTCCGTCTGAACTGCCAAAGAAACAAAGCGTAAGTTTATCGATCGTAAGTCGGAATCGCAATGATTTTAGCATCAAATAGCAGAATGAAATTGTGGTATATGTTAGTATTAAGCTTTGTGGTAAGTAGGCTACGATACCCATCGAGCAATTTACTCCAAAGAAAAGCTGTTGCTTTTGTTCTGCGGACCGCATTCCCATTTCTGGAAACTATAGAAAATAACAATAGTACTCTGTCAGACCAGACACGACCCAGGCGCTGTCCCTTCCGGGATGTAAGCCTTTTACTCGTGTGGGTTGGGTCGTGCTGGGGGAAGGCGGGGTGCCGGGCTGGGGCGCTCGCCAGTGAATCACCAGAAAGCGCTCCCGCCTGGCATCCCCGACAACTATAGGACTCTAGCACTAAGCGGAGCTGAAATTGGTTTTTTTTTGTGGTTTTCCAGTTTCGACCTGGTCACCCATTCGAAAATGTGTCTCCAAAAGCACACACCCTTAGTACTCTGCGGTACAAAAACCGGTTTAAGGGTGGAAAATGGCTACGTAAAATCGATCATTAAAATCTCCCCCCCCCCCCGCTATTATAGCCACACTTCAAAACCGGTCAGCGGAATTCTGCGGGTGTGTGTGTGGATTCGGCTTTTCTCTCTTTTCTTTCAAACCGAGCACAACTCTCTGGCCCATCGCCATGGGCAATTTAATACGGATTTAGCTGCGCCGGAAGTGTGAGTTTTTGTGTACCTAGCAATCTCTGAGTGCGTATATAGTGTTGTGTGTGAATTTTTAGTACTGCTATCTATATTAAAAATTTTGGGTTTCATATTTGAATATTGTACCGTTGTAGGTCTGTTGCTCTCTGTGGCGAGAGATTTTAACGGGAAGATCGGCAAGCATTTGCACCCCGAAGAAACCACGGAAGAACCACAGAAAACCAATTTCGGGGTTCGAACCCGGGTCCTCGCGATGCGAGTCCGTCACTCTGACCACTCAATCACCTGTGGATTATAGTCAGATAAACCTTCGACACGATAATTACATAAACACGAAAAATTCAATCCTCTGCCACTTCCCACATGGAAGACAGATGGCAGCACTTTTCAATCACCACTGTGTGTTCATCATGGACTAGTATCGCAAGAATTCAGGTTTTGAAACCCCACTGGTAGCACAGTGGTTGTCGGCTGAAGCTGGTTTTTCAACAGCGAGATGCGAATGTCAAACAAAACAGACCCTACAGAGGTACAAATATTAGATCATAACCGTTCACTTACAATTCAAGATATAGATGGGAGCACTAACTTCACAGTAGAACTTTGCATGGGGGCGTTCAAGTATTATGTCAGATTTTTAGCTATATTTGACCCCCCCCCCCCTTCCCTTCTCAGCAAATTTTCGTCAAATCTGCCCATACCTTCAAACGTATATTAGGACCAGAGACGTACGTGGGGATGGGGTATAAGGGTGCTCATGCCACCCCCCCCCCCCCCCGACGATCAAAAATGTATTTCTTTGCTTTCAGAAGAAAATACCTTTATATGTGTTATTATAATCAATTTCTGTTAATTTCAATGAAGGCTAATAACTCAAAATTTCTTTTTAAACGATTCATTGCGACCCACCCTCTAAGCTATATATGATGAACTCATGACCCTTGGACCAAATGTGTCCCTCGGGGTTGTCTGATGTGGACAGCCAAGTCAAACCTAATTTTGTAAAAATGAACTAAGCGGCACATTTACAGATAGCTTAAGTGACCCGCGACACATTTCCAGAATATTTGAGCGGTCCGTGGCACGTTTAGAGATCCCTTTAGTGACATGTGGCACAGTTTTAGAGCACTTAAGCGGCCCCCAGTACAGTTCTACATCGCTCAAGTTACCCGCGGCACATTCCCAAATTACTCAAGTGATCCGCGGCGTACTTCCGGATCACTTGAGCGGCCCGGACACATTTCCGGATCACTTGAAGGATCCGCGAAACATTTATTAGAGATCTCTAAAGTGGCTCTGTAGAGGACTGTAGAGAATGTCAGTACACTTGAATGTGGGCACTTGAATGTCAGTTCAAGTGCCCACAAACTAGGGAAAGGTTTTTCTCGTTTTTGGCACACCGAGTAAGGTGCCATTAAGAATATTTCATAAAGGGTGGTTGATGACGTAAGCATCATTCACACCTCCCCCCCCCTTGTCATCAAAGTCAGCAAATTCACCCGTATTTGAATGACCCCCCCCCCCCACCCCGTACACCCGTAGACTTGTGTGTTAGGTATACATATACTTCCTGTACACTTACCCCTGAAAAAGGGTGAAACGGTGGTAAATTCCCCGATGGCGATAGAACGGAGATGTGCCAACACCAGCTATAGAAGAAGGTCTCTCTCCGCACGAAGCTTGTGACGTCACTGAAGGAGGCCATCTTACTTATAGTCATTGGATATACTACAGAAAAGGGTAAAGATATCTATCCAATGGCTATAGGTGAGATGGCCTTCAGTGAAGGCCACCTCTTCGGCCTCATTAACCGTCCGGCGTAGAGGTACGATTCAAATTTAAAAATTGAAAAGGCGTTCAAAAATGACCTTGTATCAGTTTTAAGAGCGTCATAAAATAAAAAAATCTAAATTTTTATATTGTCTCCTTGTCCACTAACTTCCAATTAGAAAGTTATTGCCCTGTCTTTTTTCTGAGTTCAACAAAAAAAAATTCATGTTTTTAATTGCAACATTGACTGAGATGTTTTAATTCAAAAATCTGAGAAAAGTTGAGAAAGAACAGCAAAAATTAACGGAGAACGCTCCTTTCCCGACTTTTCTCCGATATTTGAATTCGAATATCTCAGCGAATATTGAATTTAAAAACATAGGACTCAGAATAGACAGAGTAATAAGTTTCTAGTTGGAAGTTAGAGTACGGGGGATCTGTATAAACATTTAAATTTTTCATTTTGTGGCACACTGTATTTTCACTCTCAAAACTGGTACAGGGTAATTCTTGAACATATTTTGAGCATTTCTTTAACTGAAACCATACGTCTAGGACGAACGGTTGATGAGAAAATGACCGCACAGGACACCTTGTATACGTATAAGAGCGAAAGAGAACAGGCAGGGTGAGGGTGAAAAGAGAGAAATCTACTTCTCGCAATCGCTTATCTACTTGTCTATTATATATACTGTTTTCCTTTCGTTTTTTTTTTATTCCTTTTCTTCTACTTTCTTTTCCTCCTCCTTCTTGTCCTTTTTCTAACGTGCGGTTAGTATAGGACAAGGTTGTCATATTTATCGCCAATTCGTCAAATAGAGATCATCCGAATTTCTTGCCAATAGCTTGTAAGCTAAGGGGTTAAATGACCCGCAGCATATTCTCAGATCACTTAAGTGATCCGCGGCACATTCAAATATCATTAAGTCCCGTGTGGCACATTCAAATATCATTAAGTCCCGTGTGGCACATTCTCATTTCAATTAAATGGTCCGCGGCACATCCCTAGAGAACTCAAGTGCAGTGTCGTCTAAACACGTATGGGACCACCCGAGCACGGGCCTAGGTGCCCTGCAGAGAGGCCTCGTAAGAATGAGATCTGGTTCGAAATTTCGAGAGTAGTATGTTGATTGGTAGGTAAAAGGGGGGGGGGGTCAGAAAAATTCCTTTGCACGGGGACCCATGGTCTTAAGACAGCTCTGCTCAAGCAGCCCGCGGCACATTCAGGGATCGCTTAAGTGGCCCGCGACATGTTTTCACACCAATGAAGTAGCTGGCGCTCTCCAAAAGGTTGAGCACTCTCAGTTTACGAGGTGCATGTACAGTGTATACAAGTAGAAGTACTATGCAGGATCGAACCCTGGCTCATGGAATGCGGACTCGTCACGCACGGGTAATTGATCTCTAAGCTAAATTAACCGCAGGAAAATGATCGCCTAAAGCCAGGTTTTCCTCGGAGTAGAACGTTTGCGCCGTGTGCAGCGTGAAAAAGCTGATTGGTTAAAACCTGAAATTCCGGTTTTTTTCACCAATCAGCGTTTTCACGCTGCGCGCGCTGTATAAACCTGCTCCTAGGAAAACCTGGCTTAAAGTAAATAACGATGAATGATCGCTACGCCGCAAAAAAACGACTGCTAATTCAAGGAAGTCGTGGGTGAATGATCCCTAACCGAAAGAACTGCATGTAAATGATCGCTAGGCCAAAAGATAGGCAGGTAAATTATCAATCGCTAAGGTAAGGAAACGCTGGTAAATGATCACTAGGATGAAGCAGCCGTAGGTAATTCACAACTGAGCAAAGCGTGGCGCAGGAAAATGATGATTAAAACAAGGCAGTCGCAGGTGAATGATCGCTATGACAAGGAGCTACAGATAAATGACCAGTACTCCCCGCTAACGAGAGCGAATGATCTCCAAATTAAGAAGGTGACCACAAGTAAATTATCATTAGTCCAAGTCATCCGCAGGGAAATGATCGTTTGCAAAGATAAGGGAGCCGCTGGTATACGATTACCATTCCAAGGCGGCCGCATGTCAATGAACACCAGCATGCGGGGGAACCATGGGTAACAGAACACCGGGCAAAGGGAGAGCAGCAGTAAATGATCGCCGACGTAAATGAGTAGTGGTAAATGATCGCAAGTTTTTTGCTGGAAACTTTCACTTTTTGGGAGGGAGCCGCGTGTGAATGATAACTGATAAGGGAAGGTCCCCAAGGTGTCATCCTGAAAAAATTTAAGTGCAGTATATTCATCTCACCTTGAAACACACATAAAAACATTAAAATTAGCGACGGAATGCAATTATTAATGCCACTAAAAATTATTAAAAAAATGATAACGGTTGGCTACTCATCGCCTCTTGTGCTTCTTGGCGATATCTACATAAAACTTCTTTTCACTTTCTTTCCATCTCAGATTCTCCGTTCTATATATATATATATATATATTAGGGATATATATAGGATATATACTGGATACTAGATCCAGTATATATATATTACTGGATCTTTAAATTCATTCTTGGCCTCAACTGGAGTTCAAAACATTAATATTAATATTTTTGGGAGTGACCCGTAATAATTCCGCCGGATTTTTTTATATTTTTGTGCATATTTAAATGAGTGCTAATTTTTTCAAAACTTTTTGGAACACCTTAAACACCTTCTTAGGACCCTTTCTTTGTGGGCCAAGAGAACTACAGGTAAATGATCTTTAGACTAAACGAGTCACTGGTAAATGACCACTTAACCCAGAGAGCAGGTAAATGATCCCCAGGCTAAGGTAGCCACTTTTGCATGACCACTCTTCCAAGGGAGCCACAAGTAAATGATCACTAAGTGAAAGGGGGCCGCAAGTAAATGATCGCTAGTACAAGAGAACTACGAATGCCAAAATCCTAGGACCTCTAGTCGCTATGGAGAGATGGATCCGCGTTACGAAGTTGGGAAACCATCAACAACCGATCACCACCAAGTTGAAACATTGAATGGTCGTAACTTTCGTAACGTGATGCCATCGCGATAACCACGCGCAGGGCCGTTGCTAACCATTCCTGTGCCCTGTTCAAGAATTTGAATTTAGGCCCCTTCTGGCCCATTTAGACCCATTCTGGGCCCCCCTTCCTAGTGGGTCATGTGCGGATGCACCTTCCTAGTTACGGCCCTGCCCACACGATCCCACACTTCTCAATTGCGCCCCGCATCCTGATTTTTAAAAAATATCCGGCTGAAAAAGACCTAATGGTAACAGTTGATTCCGAACGGGTGTATTTCGACGTGATTCTCTCTGGGTTCGATAACCCATAAGCGCCCAGAGAGTGGCGAGACCACCATATGTTGTCCATACTAGCGCTTGAAAACGACCGGACTTTGCAGTAACGAATCTGGGCCGGTAAAATACGGGGCATTAGGTCAACGATCTTTACTCCCATCCATGCACCCTTACCCCGATACATCGCTCTGGAACTTGAATGTTTCTATATTGACAATAATATAACGAGCCGGCGAAAAATACCTCACGTGGAGGGCTCGTCTTAATAGCAACATGGGCCTAGTGCCGCCTTAACGCACGGGCCCCGGCCTCAAGAGAAGAGGGGCCTCACAAAAATGAGATTTGGTTGAAATTTTCTAGAATTTACCTGGTAGGGCCTCGGAAAAACCACTTGGCCCGGGGGCACATGATGCTCTTAAGACGGCAATGCATGGGCCTCGGGAAAAGTAGTATTCTGAAGCCCTTACTTTGCTGGAAGCCCCACCTACACTCTCCAAAAAACGGTTTATGGAAATTTTTCTCCGACATTTCGCCTCGGAAATTTCACCTGCCCTGACCGTGAGTGACGGAGTGGGAGCGTGAACAAGTAAGTGACTGTATGAGTGACCAAGTGAGTGGCTGAGCGACCAAGTGAGTACCATATCAGTGGCCGTGTCACTGATCAAGTTTATGAACGTATGTGTGACCAAATGCTTCACTGTATAAATGACCGTATGAAGAGTGAGTGGGGTCACTCATACATCATTAACTTGATCCCTTATATGGTATTTCATTTTGTCAGCCATACGGTCACTCATAAAATCAATCGCACACTGACTCGGTCACTTATAGCAGAGCCGCAACTAGGAGAGGAGCAGGTGGGTCTGGTGCCCCGGACGCTGAACCAGAAGGGGCACCAAATTCACCCTTGAACTGCTTCCTCTAGATGCAAGGGGCGCCAAAATTCCGTCTTGCCCCGGGTGACAAAGTATCCAGTTGCGGCCCTGACTTCCATTCACTTACCCAATCACTTGGTCTTGGTCACTCACACAGTCAATCACCCAGTCACTTGGTCATCCCGCAAGGGACAGAGCGGGGGCCATGTTTGGTGTTATAGTCACTTGGTCCCTCACACCGTCAATCACCCAGTCACTCACACAACCAATCAGTCACTTGGTCACTCACACAATCAATCAGTCACTTGGTCACTCACACAGTCAATCACCCAGTCACTTGGTCACTCACACAATCAATCAGTCACTTGGTCACTCACTTACTCACACGGTCACTTATAGTCACTCGCCCACCCTGAAGGCGAAATGTACCGGGTACGAACGTGTCGGTGGCGGAATTTTCGGATCCCCGAAAAAACTACCAAATCTCATCACCACGAGCCCGCCCCCTCCTGTTAAGACAGCCCTGGGGCACTAAAATTATCATCTCACCGGGAACCCGCGTCTGTTAAGGGATTAGGGCCGCAACTGACGATCGCCTGGGGGTTTGGTGCACCGGGCGCTGGACCAGGAAGCACGCTAAATTTATACTTTTTCCGTTCAAAATTACGGGAACGGGGGCACCGAAATCAATACCAGCCCTGGGCGACAGAATGAATTTTCGTTTCCAGTTGCGGCCCTGCGTAGGGTCCTCCCATATTTTCTAGATCGATTTTGCAATTTAAATTAGTTTCTTTTTCTTAATTATTATTATTATTTATTACGTTATTTTTAAGTGAAATTATAGTTTATTTTCTTATTGAAATTAATTTTTTCCGAGGACACCCATATTAGGGCCCTGTGTTTCGGCCCAGGGCGACGCTGAAAGTTTGTTGATGCCGCAAAGAAGATTGATATTGTTTTGTTGACTTTTAGAGCACGTGCTTCGGGCGGTAATTATGGAAAGTATGGGAGTGGCGTCAGATGCTAGCCGAATTATTTTCTACAAATTTATTTATCACGATTCCAACAATTAGATAAATCTTCAATAATTAATTAAATTGTTTTTAATTCAATAAAATTTATTTTCAAAAATTTTCCACCGAAAACAAAAGCGCAAGCCACGTGATAAGTCAATACAAAAAAAAAACGATCACATATTATAGATCATAGCAACCAACTTACCAAAATGGATTCTACAAGTATCCTTCGTCTAATTTACGGATTTAAATCGATTAAGTCCATTTAAAATATAAACTTTGAGAGGGATCGACACATTTTCGAGCGATATTTGTGGTTGTTACGCCCCTGCTATAAAATACTATAATTAGATGATATGATGGAACGGTATCACGAATTGGATAAACAGTAATAACGGTTTTGGTGAAATTAGCGCGCCATCTACAGTAGATAAAGGTAAATAAACATTATGAAATTGATTTTCTCTCTTTCTAATCAGATGGATCGATCTTTCCGCCCTTTTTCTCCCATTCAACTTTCTTGACTCCTCATACTTCAAATTTGCTGCCCTGAGACATAGCCCGCTTATCCCCCCTCCCCCACCCACTCCCATCATTACACTCTCTAGGTCAGTGGTTCTCAACCTTTAGAAGCCCGCGGCCCAGGGCCGTCTTAAGAGCATCATAGGCCCCCCCGGGCCAAGTGGCTTTTTTGAGGCCTTACCTAGTAAATTCTAGAAAATTTCAACAGGATCTCATTTTTGTGAGGCCCGTCTTCTCTTGAGGCCCCCGGGCCATGTCCGGGTAGGCCCATGCGTTAAGACGGCACTGCGGCGGCCCTGTTGATTTTTTTTTTTGTGAGTGAAAGTCCGGTCACAGATGGCCACAACTAAGTTGAAGCGGTGCTGGACCAGCGGGGGGGGGGGCCGAATTCACCCTTCAACTCAGGGGTTCTTGACTTTTTTCAGCCGCGACTCAAAATCAGCAACACGATCAGCTTCGCGACCCACGGAAACTGCTCGTTTTTCAAAATTAGTGAAAACAGTGACGCAATAAGTGCATTTATAACAGGACAGTAAGTGGTCTTAAGAGCATCATAGGCCCCCCCGAGCCAAGTGGCTTTTCTGAGGCCTTACCTAGTAAATTCTAGAAAATTTCAACAGGATCTCATTTTTGTGAGGCCCCTCTTCTCTTGAGGCCCCCCGGACACGGCCCGGGGGGCCTCATATATACCACTGAGAAGTTGTTTCATCCCATCCAACTGCTTTCCATACAGCCCACAGGTAGAACCCCCACCCATCTTGACATATTAGACTTGCCCCCTATACAGAGGCAGCAAAAAAAGCAAGAGGATAAACCATTTTCTCATTAGAAGAAATTAGAGCTGGTATTGGCTTTGTTTACAACAGTGAACAATGGAAAAGAGGGTCTCCTCCTTAGAACCCCCCCCCCCCCATCAATTTACTGAAAAACCAGGTTCAGTGACCTTGACCAGTATTGGTTTTCAGTTATGTAAAATCTCACCCTTCAACTGATAACACATTTTTCTCATGTACACCAAAGTCTCTCTCAGTAGGGGATCCAGAGGAAAATGCAGATAAAGATTGTTGATAAGGCTTCCTTATTCTCTCTCAGAGGATCTGAAAAAGATAATCTTCTATGGGGAAAAATGAAGACCAACCACTGTAATGGGAATTCATCCCCTTTTAATATTTTTCCCCTTCAGATTTTTCCTGACTTTTCCCAAATATTAAAAATTTTCCCTGACTTTTGACAAATATTTAACATTTTCCCTGACCATTTTCCGATTCCCTGACTTCCCAGGTTGTTGGGAACCCTGCTGTTAGTCACTCACTAGAATGTGCCCTTTTCGTCATTCTCATAGTTACATAATCTTATAGTCACTACCATGCTAACAAGCTTTCTAGGTCAGTCTTTTGGTCGCTCACTGACCTAGTCATTCACATCTTTGCACACACACTCTTTGTTACTCATCGACCCGGTCCCAAGCTCTTTAGGTCCTTGACCAACCTGGTCTCTCACTCTCTAGGTCACTCACAGATATAGTCATTTGCTCCATGGCATAAGCGGCTCAAGTGACCTATCATGTGTGGGACCTGTTTTTAGCGCGCCTCTACCTAGCGTCGGTTTTTTGGTTGACAAAACTTTTTTTCACTCTTTTAACTTGGATATCTAACTTCTTTGAACACCCATCCCTCAGATTTTCCGCCTCTCCAAATTTGTCGCCCAGTAAACTCCCCTTTAAAAACGTCTCTGGAGGGAGGTAGATAAAAATAAATACCAATTATCTTGTATCAAACACTCTAAACCTCTCTAAAGAACTACCTCCCAGTTAAGAAATTTTTCCTTTTTGTTAATTAATTCCTCTTTATGTTGACTACCTCTCCAAACAGGCATTTTTTTCATTCAAGAATCGGAGGATGGTTCTTTCAAAGAGGTTTCACTGTATGTCTGCTAAATGCAATACCAAATACAAGACCATGAAATTTCTCACATTTGAAAATATTCTTATTACCAAAAAAATATCAGTAAAATTTCATTTAAAGGTTTTGTTAGATTTCCCATAGTCGAATATTGCTCTGCACCTCTTAGGTATGGCACCAGTAAATTACTTCAGTAGTGATATGACTGGAGTTATGAAAGGAAGGTTCACCAATACTGTTCAAAAGATCAGTTCTGATTTTTGACTTTAGGATCTTACAAAAAATATTAGTTTTGAATAGACCATTGCCATTTAATTTTAATAAACTTAATTCACTAGAAAGTGAATAAAATAAAGAATACTTTCAATAAATTGTTTCTCTAAAGCTGATAAAATTTCTAGTGGTCAACATGCTCATTAGAGAATCATCAGTAACTTTTAATATCAAACTAACTTTCTATTACTACAGTCATTTTAAATTTTATTTTAAGTCTATTTTAATGTTATGCCATCAACGAACGCACCTAAAAAACCATATGATGCATGAAAATACTATTTTTAGGTTAAATAATGTCAAAATATGTTAAATAATGTTAAAGTACATTTCTTTAAAATTTATCATGTTATACATGATATAAGAACTGCTTGAATTAATCTGATGGAAATTATAGATAAACACTTCCCTAATTCAACTAATATTTAAATTCAAGATGCACAAAAACATGTTGAATGATAAAGTTAATAAATGAAAAGCTGTAACAGTTTTAAAGAATTAATGCTTCATTGTAGAGGCCAATAAAATTTTTTAACCCGAATACCTTCTCTCCATGATTCATGGTGAAACAAGAGGTAGTGTTTATTGTAGAATTACTAAATCTCAGTACATCTGCCTTGAGAATGTATGAGGTGTCTGCATATTTTTGGATGTATGAGAACTTCTAAATATTTTAAATTTTTGACAAGAATAATTACAAACTGAATATTAATTAAATATTTTAATACAAAAAATTCATAATACAATTCATAAAAATATTTAAACTATAAATAAATAAAACAATAAAGTGATTATGTTACTAAAACATAATGCACATAAACAAGCTATCAACAAAAAAAATTGTTATTTTCCAAACTATTCATGTTCTTTCAGTACTTCTGACACCTTGATCGATCTCGATTACTAGCTTTGATCATATCTGCTGCTTTTTCACCTATCATGATGATAGGAGCATTGGTATTACCAGACACTAGCGTTGGCATGATGCTACCATCTGCAACCCTCAAGTTTTTGATTCCAATTACTCTAATGAAGACAAAAAATTAACTTGTATTAAATATGCTATGTTAAACAGCATTATAAATACTAGCTATATGATCAGAATTATAAATGACTTAATTTTAAAAAAGAAATGTCTAACCTAAGTTGGGGATCCACAACTGCTGTTGGGTCTTTAGGTTGACCCATTTTGCATGTGCCAACTGGATGATACAAGTTGAAAGCATAGGTGTGGGCCACACATTCCAAGTACTCGTGTGAATAAAGTTTGAGGTTCTCACAACCAGGAAACTTGGTTTCAAACATCTTTGCACCAATCGATTTGAAAGCTCTTGTATTATTCACAAGTGAAACACATTCTTTCATGACTGGAAAAGAAATAAAAAATTCAATTCTATCACCTTTCTTTCTCAAATGCTAAATTAATCATGAGTTTCCTGTAGAATGAATGTAAATTATAGGTTTATTCCAATCCTCTTAAATGAGAACATGTGTTTATTTTCCTTTTAATGACGCATTCATGCATATACAAATATTTCAAAACCTATTTAATATATCTTCAATTACTTTACTCTGATACAATAATAAATTAGACGAATTTACTCTTGAAGTTACACATATCATGAAAACCTTTTTTTTCTCAAATCAAACTTTTTTCAAATTCTGATTTTATTTGCTTCCAAATAAAATTGCACACAAAGATAATGACAAGTCAAATGCAAAATAAATTTTGCATGGAAATCCTGTGAGTTCATTCTACCCTTCCCCCAAAATGAAATTATCTTTATACAGTACCAGTGCCACAACTAGAGACAAAAATTTGTTCTATCATTTGGAGCAAGCATCCCATTAGGCACCCCTAACCCATAATTTTTAATAGAACAACAAGTAATGAAAATCCTGCACCCTTCCCTCCAGTCTATATAGTGTCCACGGTACCAAACTTGCCACCTTTTTCCTAGTTGCAGCCCTGTACAGTATAATGTAGTCTATGTTGTAAAAATAACAGTACAGACTATCTATTGGCTTCAACTTGTGCAAAACAAAGCACCGAAACTTTCATATTTAAAATGAGCTTTTTCTCATATGTTTGTGCTTGTTCATGCTTGTTAAATGAATATGTGCTTGCAAGCAGTTCAATTTTTAATAAATATTTTTTTATTCCTGTTTTGAATTGTTTCCACGACAGTACCACTATACTTAAAAATTAAAATGTATAATATCAAAGTTTTTAATATTACTGAAATTTGAGGAAGTGTTTCAGATACATAAAAAATAATTTTAATTTTTAAAAAACTGAACATGACAACTATGAAATTCAAAAAAACTAAATCATTCTTACCTTCAACTAAGACATCAAGATCATAAGGATCATCAAATAGATTGGGATCAATAATCGGGTGGACACTTGGATCTCTTGAACGCAATCTAATAGTACCTCTGCTTTTTGGTCTTAGAGTGCAAGGAAAAAATGTGAACGTCTTCTTACCAGAGTATGGGGCATACACTTTGTTCCATACCTGTTGAAAATAATTACATTATAATACCTCTATAACTATACAAATAATTATCTCTATTACACACAAATCATTTTCTTCAAGTGCAATGATTGACAAAATAAAATAAGCTATGATCACAGTAACATAACCATAAAGACTGATTAATGGATGACCTAGAGCAGGGATTCTTAACCAGAGTGGGGGAGGTCCATTGGAGATTCAACTTTTGTACAACTTTAGTAATTTATAATAGTAATTCTTCAAAAGTATATTCTCTGTCCCTGTCTCTCTTTCCACCAAGACAGAAATAGTAGAGTTTGTAGCCCACAATATTAAGGTTTGAAAGCAAGAAAATTAAACTAACATGACTGAATTGCACAACTTTTAAAGAAATATAAGTGATACAGAATTTAAGTGCATGTACATTGAAAAAAGCAACAGTTCTACATCTTAGAGAATGAAGATAATTATGTAAGAATAGCTTCCTTTATCAACACCTTTGGTTTAATTTTTTGTTTAACTCATTTCTGAAAAATTATCTAATTTTAAAATAATTTTCTTAAGGTTTTAATCTTAAGGTGTCTAAAATCTTCATAACCAAACTTTTAAAACCTCTCATCATGACCAAGAGAATATTCTGAAATATTCTTGAACTAAAAGTTGTCATTAGGGGTGATTATGCCAAAAATTGCTTTTTTCTAAATGCTTCAGGCGATGAAAACTGATTTATATTTCATAATATAAACAAAATTAGTAAAAAAATTTAATTTAAAAGAAAAATGAATATTCTTGATTATTCTCTAATTTTTACATCCAGGAGAATATTCTCAGAATAGAGTTATATTAGAAAGAGAATATTCTCAGAATAGAGTTATATTAGAAAGAGAATATTCTCAGAATAGAGTTATATTAGAAAGAGAATATTCTCAGAATAGAGTTATATTAGAAAGAGAATATTCTCAGAATAGTTATATTAGAAAGAGAATATTCTCAGAATTCTTGTTTTCTCCAAGAATATTCTCATCTCACATCTCTAACTTTTGCTGATGAAAACAAAATCTGGAAATAACTTAAATATTATTTATATGTGTGGGCATATAATTTCTTTCAAAAAAACAAATGTCACTTAAAATATATTTCATTTTCTTTCATAAGTCTTAGCCAACAATCATAAAAGAACCAATAAATTTCAAAGTGATTTTAAATTTTGAATTTTAATTGAAAATTTGTCAGTTTTTTCAGTTTTATATTTTCAATATATATATATAAATTGTTTTGCAATATAAACTCTTTTCCAATAAATAGAAAACACTTTATTGAAGGGGTTGCAATAATGTAGATTTTGGTTCACTTGGGTGCAGCCTAGCAAAATAATTATCTCTGATTTTAGAGAGAACAGTTGATGAGAATAACAGCTTTGGTGATATGGAAATGAATATTAATCTTACAAATATGCAAAAGAAGTTACATAACAGCAGCTTTTCTTTTTCATAAGTGGATTTTATGCATAAAACATTCTGAGAAAAATACTAACTTCATCATTCATTCCCGTGGCAGATTTCAATAGTTGTCCATAATCAGCTGCTTGGCTTCCAGAAGCCAAATGAATCTCAGCATCAGGCCAGTCTTCTTTGGCATTTGCATATTTAGTGTTTATATAGGCTAATCCTTCAATTCCTGAGAAGCTTGTCAATGGCCCTATGAATGTAAGAAAAAGTAATAAGTACAACTTGCTAGGTGTGAAAAACTTTTGATTACATTATCTACATTAAACGATTGTCCATGTATGTGTTCCATTCAAAGCTAAAGGGATATGCATGAAACCATGTTCAATTTCAACTGCACATAGTGTTAAATCAAATTTTAAACATTCAAATGAACTTCATTCTCTGGTATAATTTAGTTTGATTTGATTGCCAAAGGATTTTTTAGTTCTCTTTCCCCTAAAGTTAGGCTATCATTTATTTTGGTCCATATTTAGGTAATTTCCAAGACGAATTTCTCAATGAGACTGCAATGGGAAAAGTGGCAATTCTGTTCCAAACATTGAATACAGTAATTATTATTGTATTCACACTGTATAAATAAATAGATTGAAATGTAATATTAAAAGAAACAAGCATGTTTGAGAAATTAATACTTGGTAAAAGAATTTTAACCAGCATATATCACAGTATATCCTGGTATGTAAAAATTGGAAGGAAAAACTAACATATATATTTGAAGGTTGTTTTCTGTTGATTAAATAAATTCCTAAGAGGTATAAAAGGTACCTTTTCCATCACGAATGAATTTTACTGCATTTTCAGGGTTCATCAGTTCTCCAAGTAGAAGAGGACTGGCTCCAGTTGCTTCAAAATTCACACCTGCTGTTCCAACATGGTCTTGAAGATTTTCACCGACTGGCAGATCAGCAATTACTGGTATCTAGAAATAACAAAACAAATTTCATCTATAAATATTTTTATACAAAGTTTTCATTGTAAATGGTAGGAAAAGGAAAAAAGTCGTTTCAAAGATGACAGGTATGATGATAAATAGGATGAATTATCCCTCACAATTTGAATGTGTAAACTTAACACAAACACTTACTCCAAGACTTTCAAGGTGCTCTTTTGGTCCTATACCAGACAACATAAGCAATTGAGCTGAATTAACACTGCCTCCTGAAACCACCACTTCTTTTCTAGCCTGCACAGTGTATTCTTTGTTTCCTATACGGAATTTAACACCATAAGCTTCTTTCTTTGAATTTATCAAAACCTGAAAATAAATGTATTGAACTTGATGAGAGAATATACTACAATGTTCGAAATATAAGACCAAATAAAGTACTAATGCATTTTGAAAGAATACATAGACATCCAATCATGGGAGATGAAGATGATGTTAGAAAGAAATGAATGAATCTACCAAATATTTTACATTTTCAAATATAATTAAGTTGAACAGTTAACTTAATTTCATCAGATCTCCCAATTTATACATACAGTAGGATGCCGTTATGACAAACTCCAGGAGACCGGAGAAATCGCTTCGTTATAGCAAAATTTCGTTATAAAGGAATTCCAGGTATTTGCATTATTCTTATGTAAACTTATCTGGGGGATTAGAAAAGTGTTCGTTAAAACGAGATTTTCGTTATAACGGTATTCGTTAAAACGGGATTCGACTGTATTTTGCATGTGGCAATTATGTAAAAGAATTCATGTTAGCAACCCTTAGTAGTACTGGAATTAGTTAAATCCCCAAAAATTTAGGATAAGGTAATTGAAAGAAACATCATAACAGAAGCAAATAAGAATATGTTCTAGAAAACAAACATACTTTTGTCACATGTGCATTGATCACAATATCAAAATTAGGTCTGTCTTCAGCAGGTACTAAATATGCCTTTGCTGTGCTACACCGTCGTCCATTCCTCAATGTACCTTGCAGCTTGAAAAAACCTAGAAAAAAATTGCCATTAGTTTTTACATTCACACACACACACACAAATAAGAAAAACAAAACTTCATACTATAATTTTTTGAACATTTAAATAAGGCGATCAGGAACGTAGTGTGCCTTCTCGGGGCCCCTTGAAATGATTTTTATTATGCAAAATAACTGTACGTTTTATGTGGGGCCCCTCATTTGGTTGTCCCAACCTAGTTACGGGCCAAAAAGTGATAGAATTTTCCTAACCTGTCTGACTTCCAGAATTGATATCACCGTAACTATAACCTCTTTCCTTTCCGGCATTTGCAAATGCTGTCATCAGAGAATTATTGTAGCTGCAGCTTGATACTGTTAAAGGACCACCAGTTCCATGATATCCTGAAATTAAAAAAAAACCCAAACATCAATATCATCCAATTCATATTGGAAACTGCAATAGACAAGACTAATTACAATTTGATTTAATAACTGGCCTTTATGTCTTCTGAGAGTAAAGGTACTAATGTTTTCCAAAATGAATTTTGATTCCTACCATTTCCAGCTATCTCAGGATCAGTATTATCCTCTGATTTCAAGAAATAAGGAAAGACTTCCTTCCAGCTCCATCCAGTTGCTCCACTTTTTGCCCATTCATCATAATCTCGCTTATTTCCTCTAACATACATGAAGAAATTAAGAAGACTTGTACCACCTACCCCTTTTCCTCGTGGCCATGGAAGTTGCTTTAATTGAAAAAAAAAATCATCATCTACAAACCATCCATTAAATTTTGAAATTTTAGCGACTTATTATTGATCATGTAATATTTTTTAAAGCACAAGATGCTACCAATATCTACTTACCCTATTTATCATTCCAATTCCTGCTCTTTTTTGTGGAACAGTCTTGAAATCCCAATCCAGTTCTGTATGTTGCAAAAAGAAAGCTAGTGATGGAACTTCAGTCAGACGATTTGGTGATCCACCAGCTTCCAGTAAAAGCACAGAAACACAAGGGTCTTCAGACAATCGAGCAGCAACCACTGCTCCTGCAGAGCCAGCACCAACTTATGAGGAAAAGTATGGTTGTGTCATTATTTTTGACATAAATTTTAATATTGAAATGTATATATTAATTGGAATGAAATATTTAATTAATTGGAATGAAATATTTAATTAATTGGAATGAAATATTTAATTAATTGGAATGAAATATTTAATTAATTGGAATGAAATATTTAATTAATTGGAATGAAATATTTAATTAATTGGAATGAAATATTTAATTAATTGGAATGAAATATTTAATTAATGTCAGTGGATACATTTTGCATTCTTATAGTGAAACTAGTCACAAATAAGCCTATCTTTTGAAGGACTGTAGTGATAGGAAAATACACTAATACTAATAACTTTAAGGTAAAGCTTTTTATATAATATCACAAGGTACTACCAATGCCTATCATGTAGTATACTCTAGGAGGCTTTGGTACTACATAGTAAAAACAATTCACAATCTAATAATAAACATGGACACTTGTTAATTTTATCAGAGCAGTGTAGAAATTATATCTCACACAGCACAGGAAATTATGTTGGAATGAAAGTAGATAGAGAGCATCAATGGGCATTTTGTACTTGGCTATGAATGTACGCGTGTCCTTATTGGCACACAAGTCTTGAGTTATGAAGAGAGACTTCATTTTTTGAATATGCTTACACAGGATGAACGCAGGTGTCGAGGAGATATGATCGAAGTGTTCAAAATTTTCAATGGGATGGATAGGATGGACCATGAACTTTTAGTACACCGCCAATCGACTGCTTTTACAAGGGGACACCAGTATCGATTGGTGAGGGACAATGCAAGGTTATGGTGTCGCAGGGAATTTTTCTCTAATAGGGTTGTTAATAAATGGAATAGCTTACCCCCGGAGGTAGTAAATTGTAACACAATTGACACGTTTAAAAAGAAATACGATAAACATGTTGGGGTAAATCGAGAAGCTATCCATTCTTAGAATAAGACAACCATAAGTATTCTTTATGGGCGTTGTATAATATTTTATCATGTGTATATATTGTTTATAATTTGTGTTAATTGCATTTTTAATTGGGTTGCTGTTTTTTTTTAAATATATGACATCCATATTTTTATGGGCATCTTTTTATTAGCCACCTCGTTGGGCATTTTGCCTGTTGTGGCGTTGTATTTGTATTTGTACACATAGAAGATAGAAATACAGTATTAGAAAATGGGATGAAACTACAGCAGAATTTGCAAAATGGTCCCTCACTAATAAATATATCTTCCATCCCTTTTGGTCACAATCATTTCCATTTTTATCTTTCCGTGATTGAATGAAACAGGCTGATCTCAGAGATTTGTCCAGCAGAAATTTGGGTCCGTTTTCCGGAGCCTTCACAAAATTTCGGATCTCAGAAACGGACCCTTCACAAAATACAAATTCATGAAACCATAAATCTGGCATTTCTTTTATAATAAACTAAATAGACTGTTCACTTTTCACAAAACTAATGACCATTTCACCAAGGGAAATTTTCACAAAAACAGGTCCCTATAGAGCTGGGACAGGTGCGAAAGGTACAACCACGGCCGGGCCGCTAAATTTTAGGGGCCGCAAAAACGGGATAATACTTTGATTACATTTGACTGACTTTTTCACAAAGCAATAGCTTAAAATTTTGTCATTAAATTTGTCACCTTAAATTCAGACATCGAACCCACTGGCCAAGGTTTTCATGAAACCAACCCCTCCCCTTCATGTAAAGAGAAGGGTGCAAGTGAATCTGGTGCCCCGGGCGCTGGACCAGAGGGAACTCTTTCAAAATTATTCAAAATTACACGGAAGAGGCACAATGCATGCTTGTCCGGCAGAAAGAATATCTAGTTGTGGCCCTGGGTAAAAGGCCTCCAATATTTAAGTGCCAGGGGGGCACACTTGAAAATTTTTTGTGTGTCCAAATTTATTAAGTCTTTTTTACAACCATGTAATAGTGATTTGATAGTCATTCTCAGGTGCCAATGTGAGCTCGGTGCACACCAGGATGTTCATGGATAATGGGGGGGGGGGGGTAAGTATCGTATGCAGGATTTTTTTTGGGGGGGGGGCAGTGTTTCACATTTTTTCCATTCAGGAGCGGGGTTACTTTTTACTACAAAAACTCACCATGATATCGGGAGAGGGTAGCCCCGAACCCCCTCCCACCGTTTGCGTACATTAAACAATATGGGGGAGGGGTTAGAAACCGTGCTTTTAGAAGGCCGAAAAGCTGTTTCTGCCCCGGGCCCATAAAAAACCGGAGACCGTCCCTATGGCCCCCCCACATCCTAAAGCAGGTCCCCAGGCTGAATGAATGGGATTCCAAGGCTGGGATCCTTTACGGGTCTCCCCCGGTCAGACTTCCCACGGGCCCTTCTATAGTTAATTTATAGCGTGAAAAAGGCAAAAAATGATCAGAATTGTCCCGGGCCCCAGGGCTAGATCCCTGTCGGCCCCGCCCATGTGGGGACCATGACCGTCCCTGCCTACAAAAAATGTCTGGATGGACCCCTGAATCTGCTGGACTGCTCAAAAATTAACAGAGTAAATAATCTTTAAATTATGAACCAATTCTTCTCAACTCAATAGATCGATGTGAGTGTTAGTAACAGACGGTATAAATACATAAACAATCAATGATTAATTAGAAAAGAATTGAACTACTGATTAAGCATTCAATTTCCATAACCAGATGGTAAAAAGAAATCCTTTAATCCGAAGACTAGTGAGGGAGAACAAAATTATAAAATATTAATTAAATAATTCATTGATTATATATAAAACGAAAAAATAAAATATCGTACACTCACAACGAAACAATTTTACGAAATGGTTTACTTTAGATATTCACGATTAATTTGATTTAAGTGAGCAATTTTTCTAATTACAACCAGGTAGTTTTTTTGCTTTGCATTTTCGGGATCGCTCTCTAACATCAGAATACAGTACTTCGCCACGCAATAGTCTTTATAAACGTCCCCTTTACTGCATCAGAGGCAGCTTAAGGGGTCTCATACCTTTTAACATGGTGAAAAACTACGCCCTAGTAATAAGATCATTATAAAATACTATTTAACCATTGATTTGTTTCAAATTTTTTACACATATTTTTGATTGTATATGATATCCTGTGCTGGTACAAAATTTAACATATCTCCAATACTTAATTTTTTGCAAATTTTCAAAAAATGCATCAAAAACAGCTTGCATGCTTGATAAAACATGCATGAAATCAATGTAATTGAATAAACATTCATTCAAAATAAAGAAAACTGTTCAGTTCGCATGAAATGAAAGAAAAAATTGAGATTTCATATCGACTCAATCTTATGTAAAATTAAATTTCAAATTTTAAATATTAAAATTTAAAAACTAAAATTAAATTTTAAATAAAATCGAGTCAATGAAATCTCAATCTTTTGCTTCATTTATTTCATGAACCGAACAGTATCATTTATATATATATATATTTTGAATCAATTTTTATTCAAAATTACACATTGATGTCCTAGTATTTTATCATGCATGCAAACTTAACTGTTTTAGTGCATTTTTTTGAAAATTTGCAAAAAATTAAGTATGTAAAACTTTATACCGCCCTAGGATAGCATTAATCAATCAAAAATATGTGCAAAAAATTTCAAATAAATCCAATGATTATATATAAATAGTGTTTTTAATGATATTACAACCAGAGAGCATAGTTTCTTTTACCATGTTAAAAGATATGAGAGCCCTTAAGTGCCTGGAGAGCCGGTTTGGTTGTCCTAAACCGCTTTTGATCCATGTACCAAATAATAATTTATTATTTTGGTTTCGGTTATTTTGGTTTGGTCGCGGTGGAGGTTTCGGAATACGAGCACGATACAGGGCCGTCTTATGAGCATCATGGGCCCCAGGCCAAGTGATTTTTCTGAGTCCCTACCAGGCAAATTTTTGGAAATTTCAACCAGATCTCATTTTTGTGAGGCCCCCGGGCCGTGCCCGGGTGGGCCCATACCTTAAGATGGCACTGGCACGATAGAATTATCAATAATTAGCAATCGGGTCGATATCATCATACGCAAGAAATGCAGTGCCGTCTTAACGCATGGGCCCACCTCAAGAGAAGAAGGGGTCTCAGAAAAACGAGAAGTAGTTGAATTTTTTGTAATTTTCAGAGAGGCCTCAGAGAAATCACTTGGCCCGGGGGGGACGATGATGTTTTTAAGACGGCCCTGAAGAAATGATCATGATATGATTGAACAAATCAATCTATCGAAAATAGATCATGAATTAAATCATATATGCTCAACCCATGGCCCTCAGAGTCATCTGATGTGGAAATCTGATGTACCAAACCACTCAAGTGGTTCACAAAAGATTACCAAATAATTTAAGGGGCTCGCGGCCAGGGGCCGTACGCAGGATCAACGTTGGAGGGGGCACAAAATGCTTGGGGGGGGGGGGAGGTATGAAAATTTTCTTCCTGAGAAATTTAGAGATACCACACTTCAAACAGTATTTCAATAACAGAAATTGGTTAAAATACTATGTATAAGGTATTTCCTCTCGATATTTCAATATTTTCAAAGAAATATTAAAAATTCAAATTTTTGGTTGGCTTGGGGAGCACGATCCTCCTCCCCCTCGTAGCCTCCGCTCGTGGTAAATTTCCTGACCATTTAAACTGCCAACGGTACATATCCAGATCACCTAAGTGACCCAAATGTGCTTGGGCGACTCGCGGCACGCCTCCAGTTCACTCAAGTGGCTCACGGTGCATTTCAGGACCATTTCATTCGAGTGGCCCGCGTTACGCTTAAAGGCTCACAGCGCACTTACAGATCACTTAAGAGGCAAGCGGCATTTTTATAGATCAATTTAGTGGCTCTGAGCACATTTCTAGATCATATAAGTGACTCGAAGCGTATTTCCAGATTACTTAACAATTCGGGTGGCGTGGAAACGGGCTTTCCCGCAGCACATTCGCAGGTCGCTGGAAACGGGTCTGCGGTACACTTTCAGATCCCCTGAGTGACTCGCAAACACATTTCCAGATAACTCGAGTGGCCCGCGAAACGTTTTCAAACCAATGAAGTGGCCCGCTCTCTCCGAAAAAGGTTGAGCACTACCTTGAATTATAAACATTACAAACATAACGAAAATCGTTAGTGCGGGGAAAACAACGGAATGGTGAATTTTATATCTTGCGTAAAAGGGGCCATTCATGTATTACGTCAGCAGATTTTTAGCTATTTTTAACCCCCTCCCCTTTATCAGCAAAACACTGACCCCCCCCCCTCTTCCCCTCCCTCGTCAGCAGACGTCAGCACAACACTCCCCCGTCAGCAACTTAAAATATTACATATCTTCTAAAAAGTTTGGTCGATGACGTATAAGCAACCTTCAAACCCTCCTCCCCACCCCCCTTGTCCTCCTCCAAAAAGTCAGCAAATCCGAAACCCCCTCGATGCTGACGTAATACTTTGAACGACCGCAAAGCATTTAGACTGCTATAGACCTTCGAAAAGAGAGAAGAATTACGACAGCGCTCTCTACAGACCTTTAATACTTTCACTACCACACATGGAAAAAATGAAATAATTATCACGCAAATTTTTGGAAGGCCATTTTAGAATAAAAACAAAAAAATATATTCTGTACACAATTTGGTACTTGAAAGTTTCGTCAACACGGTACGTTTGCAATAAAAATAAGAAATACTAATTCAAAATATGTTGAATTTAATAATAAATATATTCCTTTATTTTACCGCAAAGAAAGCCATAATATTATATTAGTTGGGGAACATTTTGTGAACAATGCAGTAAACATTTTTACAGGGGCGGAACACCCCTAACTGAATTTTATTAATTAACATATTTAAATAACTAGTCCCAAATTTTTTCTGTCATCTGGTAATCGTAGACAGTGGTTATGCATATACAGTCTTTACATTACACTAGTTTTCGAAACTTTTTGTTCCATCGCCCCCTTCTTCAGAAACTGTTTTCTCTCATCGCCCCCAGACTCAAGCGAACCCATAAGATCCTGTGTTATACTTGAAGCTTCTATCGCCCCTCTAGACCATTACATCGCCCCCACTTTGAGAAACACTGCTTTACATTTTAAAGTACTGACACCCAACAATGAATGTAAGGGATGTTATGGGAATTAAAAAATTAGTGGTATTTTAAAGTACTGTGAAAGGGTTAAAAAAGACATCGACTTCACTAATTCCATCAAGATATTTAACGACCCACGAGGCAATGAAAATACGGTGAAATCTCTTATGCGGACACCGGCGGGACAAAAAAATTCGTCCGTATAAAAGAGGGGTGACCGTTAATGAGGGGTTTGAAATGCATGCTTTTATTTTAAAAGGGGTAATTATTATTTTGTCGTAAAAGAGGGGTGACCGCATCTGAGGAATGTCCGTTAAGCAGGGCCGTAATTAGAGGGGGGGGTGGGGGCGCAACTTCCCCGGGTGGCAAGATTTAGGGGGGGGGGGCGGAAGTTTTAGGTGGGGAAAAAAGAACTCCATTACAAAATTATGTAATTTTAAAGGTGAGGGGGGTGGCAAAATGTTTGCCCCGGGCGGCAGAAATCTTAGTTACGGCCCTGCGTTATACTCTTTCTAAAAATTGAATCGGACGCATTCATTCCGGCCGGAATAAAACTTTTCAGAGTCACCATTTCTTATTACTTGCTACAGATTTTTGAGAAGAGACAAATAGTTATCGGTACAGTAATACCCCGAAGTTACGCTATAGGTGGAACTGACATTAAGCGAAGTCGGTGAGTACAATTTCGCATACAATACGTTAAACAGTGATTAATTGAAATCAATATTTCTGAAAAACTCTGAAAAATTAGGTTATCTGAAAAACTCTTTTAGAAAAAAAAAAATTCAATCAAAATGCTATTTTTTCTACGGGAAATTAAAATATTCTCGTCAATATTTTTAAATAGCTCCAGAATATGTACGAACGAAAGTCGTGTGTAGTCGAAATTAATAAAAGTTGCTGGTGGGTGACTGGATGTATTATTGTCAATAAATTTTAAATAGCATTTTGAACTCAATGTAATGGTAACCAAATCATTCTTTTCAAAAATGGAAAATGTTTCCAAATAATGGTTTTAAAGTCAAAATCTATTTTCAAAATCTTTGGCAAAGTTTACATCTCAAGTTTTCCCCGGTTTTTACTTTTAACCAGGGCCGTGACGTGCCTGCTTAGGGCCGAGGGGCAGACTTTTCTTGGGGCTCCTTGAGAGGGTTATTATCATGCAATATATATATATGTATATATACTTAGGAGTATGCAGAATTTTCTCAAGGGGGGTTTCGATTTTTTTTTCTTCTCAAGGGGGGTTTCCGTTTTTCCTGCAAAATAACACTATAATCTCGGCTTGGGGATTAGAACCCCAACCCCCCCCCCCCCTTGCGTACGCCAATGTGTGTGTATATATATATATAAACTTATTTTTTATCGGGGCCCTACAGTTCGACTTGGGGCAGTGCACCGGTTTGCCCCAGCCTAGTTACGGTCCTGCTCTTAGCACATTGAATATATGTTCAGATTGGCTACATGTGTTCGGATTGAAGGGACAAGACAAGGACAAAAGATCCTTATATTTTTACTTAATTATAACATCATAATGAAGGTATTGTGTTTCGATATCAGCTATGATCCCATAACGATTACAAAATGCGCTGAATTCTAGAACAAAGCATTTTTTAAAGAAAATAGTGTAAATCGCGATATGCTGTACTACATTCACGAAAAACTGCCAATTTTGGATTTGTCCATCATTTAGAAAAGAAAGTTTTTCAATTGATATTGAAATCTTTTTACTGAAAAGTTTTTATAAACCTTTATATTCCTTTCAAATATTAATTCAAATTAATTTTAGAATCACCGGCATTAAGAATAATTAAGAAAAATTATTATTTATTGTACTGAGTAGTTAAAACACCGGCAGTAGTTCAGCTATCATAAGACTTCATGCCCATGAAAAGCGAAACGATAATGATCAAGGGTAATTACGATAAATTAAATGGTATTAAAAATTATGCAGCCAATTAAACTACCTCACACACCAAGTCGATAAGTTTTAAAAATATTGAAAAATTATTTTGCTATAAATATATTCGTAAGTATTTGTAATATATTTTCAAAAACATATATTTCAGAAAATAATGCAACCTTTACCGACAATATAGTCATAATACGGTTTAAATGTTCCGTATATAGAGATAAGAATTAGTTTATCAAGTTTGCCTGCGGACCACCTGTGTCCCCGTCGGGGACCAGAGTTGGTCTGCAGACCATAGGTTGAGAAACGCTGCTTTAAAATATTAGTTCAAATTAATTTTAGAATCACCGACATTAAGAATAATTGAGAAAAATTAATATTTAATGCTACCGAGAGGTTTAAAACACCTGAAGTAGTTCCGCAATAAGACTTCGTATACATAAAAACCGAAAGGGTTTTGATTGCCATAAATTAAATCGATTTAAATATAATACAGTCAATTAAACTACCTTACATTGCAAGTCGATATGTTTTAAAAATATTGAAATTATTTTGCTAGAAATATATATCTCTTGTTTTGATATAAATATGTAATTTCTAATTTATTTTAATTTTATTTTCTTATAATTTCGAAAATAAGAACCATGTAATTTTAAGGTATAAATCATTCACAAGAAATATCGCTCTAAAAGCTCTATTATATTTTGAAATTTTTAAATTCGTCATCGACAACTAAATTGGTTAAAAATTTCAACTATATCATATCAAATCTCGAGCAACTTTTCCCACCGGGAAATAAATTCCCGTAGCATCTCTACGCGATTTAAAATTTTTAAAAAATTATATTGCCTTATAATTAAGAAAATTATATAATCATTGAAGTTAAAATGACAATAATAAAATTCGTATTCATATTTAATTCGGTATCACGTGTAACTTTTCACGCTGGAAAATGACCACGGTCCACCGAACGTGGCCGTAAATTTCGATGCCAAAATTATAATTCTTCCCAGTAAACTAATTATATTCAACTAATTAATTAATCTCTATGAATTCTCACCAATACAGCGAATGTAATAACGGGTATAATATTAAAATTGCGAGCAAAGCAGTATACATAATATATTTCCAAAAATATATATCAGAGAAAGCAATGCAAACTCACCGACAATATAGTCATAATGCGGCTTAAATGTCCGGGATGGAGACGGATAAAATTTTTCGGAACTTTTTTCGACAAGAAGAGTTAATCGGATGAACAAACGGAGCAAAGCTGTCGAAGGCAACATCTTGAGACGCGAGCGATAAATTTCTTGCAATTGAGCGGACTATATTGTCTATGTTATTTATAGACGTATGCCACTTGTCAATCTTAAGATTCGAAGCTTCTTGAATGGTCAAAAAATCCTGACCTCAAGTGGGTCAGTATTTTAGTGGCCAATAAAATTCCGGGGCAGAAAATGGGGGGAAAATTGACTGCATGAAAAAAAATAGGGATTTTTTTTCTCTCAACATCTTTTCAAGTGGGGAAGATGGGGACTTTGGAGAATGGACACACAACAAGTGACAGGTTCTGGTGTATGTGCCAAAAAAAACGCGGATTTAAGGTAAATCCAAGCTATTGTGACAATCAATGGCCAAGTCAGAACCTTCCCAACCTCACCACTCCCCATTTCTCACAAAGGCTTCATTTCTTCTGCATTATTAACAATGTATATACGGTATTCGCTACTGATTTAAAATCTATTTTTACGCTGTTTTTTCGAAATAAAAACTTTAGGAGCACCTCTAATTGATTTTTTTTTTACAATTTTGAACCTTAAATCAAGGGTGCTCAAACTTTTGGGGAGTGCGGACCAGTCGGGGTCGTCTTAAGAACATCGTGGGCCCCCCGCGGGAGACTAATTTTTATAAGGACTCCCCCCCCACTATCCGACCAATTGCCTACCAATTTGCTTGCTTACTCTCGAAATTTTCAATCGGATCTCATTTTTATATGAGGCACCCTCTGCATTTGAAGCCCCCGGACCGTGTCCGGGTGGGCCCATGCGTTAAGACGGCACTGGGGCCACTTCATTTTGTTTGGAAACGTGTCGCGGGTCGCTTGAGTTATTTGGAAATATGCCGTGAGTCACACAGGTGATCTGAATGAATGCCGTTGGCCGTCTCGAATGATTTTGAAATGTGCAACGGACAATTTAAGGGATCCGTAAATGTGTTTCTAGTCACTTAAATTATCTGGAAAAATGTACCAAGATCCATTAAAATAATATATAAAAATACCACAGGCCGCTAAAACAATCTATAAAAATACCGCGGGCAGCTAAAATGTGCCGTGGGCCGCTAAAATTATCTCTGTGATCTGGAATCATGATGCAGGCTACTCGAGAGATCTGGAAATGTGCCGTCTGTCACTTAAGTGATCTGCGAATAC
Source organism: Pholcus phalangioides (assembly GCF_987345545.1). NCBI lineage: Eukaryota > Metazoa > Arthropoda > Arachnida > Araneae > Pholcidae > Pholcus > Pholcus phalangioides. The sequence continues at coordinate 32,636,894 of NW_028301610.1, read as the reverse complement.
GAGCAGTGGCTCGTATATTTGCAGATTACTCAAGTGAACTGGAGGTATCGTGTGTTGCGGGTCACTCAGGTGATTTGGAAATGTGCCTCTACCACTGAAATAATCTGGAAATGTGCCGCTAGCCACTGAAATATTCTGGAAATGTGCCTCTACCCAATGAAATATGGAAATGTGTCGCTAGTCACTGAAACAATATGGAAAAATGTGCCGCGGGCAACTTTGTCATTTGGATAAACTTTCATGGTTCTTTTCAGTGGTTTACTTATTTGTCGCGGGCCACATCAGATGACTCCGGGGGCCAGGGGCGTCGGAAGTGTTTCTGAACTGTGGGTGCTCGTCATTAGTTTTACATCGGAAATTTTAATTTCTGAATCAATTCTGGGGGTGCTCGGATCCATGCCACAAATTAATATGGGTGCTTGAGCACCCACAGCACACCCGGCTCCAACGCCACTGCCGGGGGCCATAGGTTGAGCATGTATGCCTTAAATCAATAAAAAAAAAATTAAAGTTACAGTATTTCGATATTTATAATGAAGCATTAATTAAGTTAATAATGAGAAATACAAAACAAAATCCTTAAATTACCTTTTCCAACAGGATAATGACCACTGACTAGGGCCGTAACTAGGATTTTTTGCCGCCCGGGGTTAACATTATTTTGCCACCCCCACTACTTTAAAATTCGATAATTTTATAAAGACGAGTTAATTATGTTCGGATATTTTATATTCTTTGCTCCCACCTAAAATTGCCGCCCCTAAATTTTGCCGACGAGGGCAATTGCCCCCTCCTTCTCACCCCCTCTAGTTCCGGCCCTGCCGCTGACCACAAAGTGCCGTACCGTAAGTTTCGACTCAAATATAGTCATTTGGGTCAATCAATTATTCAATTACGTTGAGTTAATTAATTAATAAATATATTTTTTAATTACGATACTGAAATACGTAATTTGTTTGAAAAAAAATTGTAGTAACAATAATTTGTAATTTTTTTTTTAATTATATTGCCTTGCTTAGTTTATGAATTAACATGCCTTCTACCATGTCAAATTTGCGGAAAAATTGGAATACCCAATTTATTTTCGAAAATGATTCCTATGTAATTTATAATTTTTCACTTAAATTTTCTTATAATTTTTAACTTTATAATCATTGAGGTAAAGTAGCGTACCATATGATTTTGAGATAAAAATCATTTGCAAGGGCCATCACTCTAAAGAATAATTAAAAAATTATATTTAGAAATTTTTAATGAAGCAGCACCAATTAAATCAAGGGTGCTCAACCTTATGGAGAGTGCGGGCCACTTCATTGGTTTGGAAACATGTCGCGCGCCACTTGAATTATCTGGCAAAGGTTCTCGAGCCACTCAGATGATCTGAAAGTTTGTCACGGGCCATTGGAGTTATCTGGAAATGTGCAGCTGGCAATTTAAGTGATTTGGAAATGCGCTTCGTGTCACTTGATCGTGTCAATGATCTGAAAATGTGCCAAGAGTCAATTGAGTGATCTATAAATATGCCGTGGGCCGCTTAAGTGAACTGTAAATGTGCCGCGGGCTACTAGAGTTATTTGGAAATGAGCTGCGGACAATTTAAGTTATCTGGAAACGTGCCAAGAGCCACTTTGCGTGATCTATAAAAATTGCTGCGGGCCGCTTAAGTGATCTGCAAATGAACCGAGTCACTTAAACGAACTGGAGGTCCACCGTGTGTGTCGCTCGAGTGATTTGGAAAAGTACTTGGGGGGTGCTTAAGTGATATGGGTACGTGCCGTTGCCAGCTTAACTGGAAATGTGCCGCAAGCCACTCAAGTACGCTTGAAATGTACCACGGACTACTTGACTGATTTGATAATCTTTCGTTGGCCACTTGAGTGATTTGGTTAGTTGTCGCGGGCCACACGAGACAACTCCCAGGGCAACATCTGGTCCGTAGACCATGGGGTGAGCACATGAATGAATTAAATTAATTCTATGTTATACGCAATCCATGCACAATTATTTCCACATGAAGATGACCACTGACCACAAAGTGTGTGCCGTAAATTTGGACACCAACATAATGATTTTTCTCAATTTGTCAACCAATTATCCTGAATGAATGAATTAATTAATTAATTAATTAATACGTCTTTTATTACATCAGATTAACGAGTAGGATAAATCAAAATACCCAAATTATTTTCGAAAACAATTTTTTCCAATGGCATCTCTATGTAAAATTTAATTTAATTATAAATTATATATTGTGTCATATAATTTTGAACCTTGTAATAATACCGCGTGATTGTAAGGTAAAAATTATTCACAAGAAATATCATTATGAAAAGTAATTTAAATTATGTTTTGAATTTTTAATTTAAGCAGCGAAAATTAAATTATTAACATTAAATTCAACAAAATCCCTGCGCAATTTTTTCATAGTGGAAGATGACCAGTGATCAAGTGTGTGGCGAAAATTTCGGCACAAAATAATTTTTCTCCATTCATCAACCAATTATTCTCAATTAATTAATATATTTTCTACTACTAAAATACCAATTTATTTTCGAAAAAAATTCTATGTAATTTATTTAACTCATTTTAAATTTTATTTTCTAACATAAGAATGATGTGATTTTTGGATAAAAAATTTTTTCGCAACAAATATCATTACTAAAGAGTAATTAAAGTTATACTTTGAAATTTTAAATTCATCATCGACAATTAAAAATAGGCTAAATTAAATTCTATATGATGCCGCAAATACCGTGCAATTATTTCCAGTGGAAGATGACCACTGACCACCAAGTGTGTGACACAAATTTTAAAAAACAAAATCAGCCAAGTGCCAATTAAGTAATCTATAAATATGCCGCGGGGGCCACTTAAGTGAACTATAAATGTGTTGCGGGCCACTTGAGTTATCTGGAAATGAGCCGCGGGCAATTTAACTGATTTGGGAATCTTCCGTGGTCAGTAGGTAGTAAGTTATCTGGAAATGTGCCACAAAATGTGATCTATAAAAAATGCTGCGGGCCGCTTAAGTGATCTGCAAATGAAATGGGTCACTAAAACGAACTGGAGGTGCACCGTGAGTCGCTGGAAGGCCACATTTGGCCCGTGGACAAGGGGTTGATCGTAAACGAATTAAATTGTTAATTCTATATTGTACGGAATCCACGCGCAATCATTTAAACTGGAAGATGACCACTGGTCACAAAGTGTATGCCGTAAATTTGGACACCAACATAATGATTTTTCTCAATTTGTGTCAACCAATTATCCTCAATTAATTAATATACTTTCTACTACATCAGATTTACGGGCCCGAACACAGTGCCGTCTTAAGGAATGGCCACACCCGGGCATGACCCGAAGGCCTCAACAGGAGGGGGGGGGGGCTCACAAAAATGAGATCTGGTTGAAATTTTCCACAATTTGCCTGGTAGGGCGTAAAAAAAAACATTTGGCCCGGGGGCCCATAATGCTCTTAAGACGGGCCCTGCCTGAGCCCACCCACAAATAATTAATGAGCATACAACGCAATGCATCACTCCCTCTCCTGCATAAGCTCAAGTCCTGTATCAGGGCAGCGGCGTATTTACAAGGGAGCTTAGGGCTATAGAGCCCAGGGCGGCAAGTTAAGAGGGGTGGCAAATTTGAGGAATGAGCGGCCGAGAAAATTCATAGAATGAGCGAAGGGCGGCGAAATTTGTGTAACCCTTAATAAATCCACAAATTTCCAGACAGCAAACGACAATGCGGCTTGTCACTTGAGTGACCTGTAAATGTGTCACGGGCTGCTTAAGGGATTTTAAATTGTGCCGCGGTCAACTTAAAGTGATGTGAAATGCACCGCGGATCACTTAATTGAAGTGAGGTGCTGCGGGCTACTTGAGTGATCTGTTACAATGACCTAGGTCCCTTAAGTAATGTGTAAATGTGACCCAAGTCACTTGAGTGATGTGTAAATGAGCCACGGGTCACTTAAGTGATCTGGTAATGTGCAGCTATTTTTATAAAATTAGGTTTGCGGTCACGGGCTACATCAGATGACTCCAAGAGCCACAATTGGTCAGAAGGCCATGGATTGAGCATTGTCTGACCTAGAGCAGGGGCGGCCAACAGCTGGCCCGCGAAGTGATTTTGTGCGGCCCGCGACAAGGTAAAAGTACCGTGAAAAAATTAAATTTGTTATCATTTGAACTATCGGGGTTCCAACAGCAGATTTCTTGATTAACAAAGTGACGAAATTAATTTAATAGCTAACTAATTAATTCGAATTAATAATGGAGCGGCTTATACACCGAAGTTGCACCACTGATGCGGCCCGCTACGCTATAGCTGACCATTATGTTGGCCCGCGAACAGAAAGAAATTGGCCACCCCTGACCTACAGAGTTTGCAAGCACTTGCTTAGAGCGTGAGCAAGCATGCGAATGACCAAACGAGTGACCTACACTACGAGGAACCAGGGCAGCGAGTGACCTAGAGTGTGTGAAGTATGTGAGTGATCAAAACAGTGTGCAAGCATATGAATATGACCAGAATAGTCTGCAAACAAGTGAATGACTAAAAAAGTGACTTTAACACAGGTTTACTTGCAAGAGTTGGGGGCGGGAGGCTAACGGGTTATAGCACAGGGCATGGCCCCCACATCCTGGAGCAGGGCCCCTAGGCTGGGATCTTTTGCGGGCCCCCCGACAACTTTCACGGGAGCTCCTTTATGATGAATTTATAGCGTGAAAAAGCAAAAAAATTGTGAAAATTGTCCCGGGCCCCGGGGCTTGTCAGCCCACCCCTTGTGGGGGCCATGGCACAGGGCGTCGAATTGGAAGGAAAGAGTATTCAAGAAAATTAGACTACAATGGGAGAAGGGCGGCTAAAAATTCGCGTAACCTACGGGCAGGGCCGGACTTTGGCAGGTGCGATGGGTGCCACCGCACCGGACCGCTAAATTTTAAGGGCCACGAAACGGCGTGAAAATGTGATTAGATTACATTTTAACTTTAAAAAATGGCTTCATTTATATTTTGACTTAACAAAGCCATAACTTAAAATATTGTCCAAAACTTGAAAAAAAAAATCAGACATCCCACCTATGGTCTAGACCAGACCATACTTGAGCCCGTCCCTGGCCACGGGTGGTAAAACCATAAATGCGGCTCTGCATACGGGACAACTGGCAAACTTCAGCCCCTAAAAGTTTTCTTCATGTCGGTGCCTCCGAATGTATTTATTGTGTTTTCACTACATAAAGGTGAGTCGACGTGCGCCTAGGTATCATTTCCCCTAGAAATCCCTAATTTTTTTTTACCTAGTTTCCCTTTTTTTCTTAGGGGGCACGGCCGTAGGAACCTTGGGATGACCTTCACAGGTGGCATGTGTGGTGCCTAGTCACGTCCTCTTTGATCCATCATCACCATCACGTCACGTCCATCTTCTCCTCAAGTGACCCCTAAAGGAGAAAAATCACACAAATAATTATTATTAATCTTATCTATTTGAAGTTAATTTCTCAATTTTTTTTATACAGAACATAGATATAATAGTTAAGTAATTATTTATGATAACCAGACGCCTCCAAATTGGTGACCAATTTTATCGGGACGGTTTGGAAGTCCTATCTCGGTTGATTTAAATGTAATTTAATCGTGTTTCTGAATATTAGCGATCTTTGGCAAACTGCAGCGCGAGACGATGAGGCCCCGGGTAGAGTGGCGTTCTAGGGGCAGGGGTCTTCAACCTTTCTGACATTGCGGGACAAATTCAAACTTCCAATGAAGCTCGCGGGCCACATACCGCGGTATTTAGAATTCTAATATAGCGATCCAGATTTTTTAACAAGGATTTAATTTGATTATTAATTTATTGGTAAACCCAGCCCCGAGTTGGGGGCCGTGTATTGCCCTCATCATCACAAGGGCCCGAAATAATGGAAGATTTTTATTTATTCTGAAATAATTTCTTTCAACCACTTCTGAAATCCTTTTTTGATTAATTGTTTCGTTCCATATATATATATATATATATTTCTCAATTTTTTTCAATTTTTCTGAAATTATTTCTTTTATTGATTCTGAATTATTTCTGTTACTAGTTCTGGCCGCTGTGGTGGTCGAGTGGTTATAGTGACGGACTCGCGATGCGAGGATCCGGGTTCGAACCCCACAGTGGTGGTCGGCTGAAGTTGGTTTTCTGTGGTTCCCAACTTCAAGGTGCGAATGCGAGCCGATCTCCCAGTTAAAAAGTCTCGCCACAGCGAGCAGCAGGCCTACAACGTTACAAATATTCAATCATTACACTTCACTCACAATTCGAAGTATAGATGGCAGCACTGAAATATCATACACAATACTAGCTACACACTCAGACTGTTAGGTGTACACACTCACTTTGTTCCAGACTCTACCACGAAGCTGGGCTGGAAGAGATCTCGGCAACGGGATAAGTCCGGTGGCAGAGACTCTGGCGTTTCATTCATTCATGTTGCTAGTTCTGAAATTATTATTGTCATTGATTCTCAAATTATTTTTTATCATTGTTAGCATTAGGTCATTCACATACTTGCAAACTCTCTAGGTCACTAGTTTAGTCACTTACTCTCTAGGTCACTAGTTTAGTCACTCACTCTCTAGGCAGACGCGAATCTATGTGCTTTTGTTTGAACGCCAATTTTTCTACTTTTCTCCCATTTTACTAAAATAGTGTGCAAGTATGTGGGTAACCAAAACAGCGTGCCAGCATGTGAGCAACCAAAATAGTGTGCAAGCATGTAAGATGACTTAGAGAGTGTGTGAGCATGGGAGTGACCAAAACAGTGTGTAAGCATATGAGTAACCAAAACAATTTGCAAGCATGTGAATGACTAAAAGAGTGTCTTAGAGAGTGTGTGAGGGTGAGAGTGACCAAAATAGTGTGTGAATATGGGAGAGACCAAAAGAGTGACTTAGACACATAGTTGTACTTGCAGAAGTGGTGGGGAGGGGGAAGTCTAGAGGGTTATATCACAGGGGGCGAATTCAAGGAAAGAGTAGTCAAGTATAAAATTAGACTATATAGATTGAGAGAAGGGCGGCGAAATTCGTGTAGCCAACGGGCGGCAAAAACCATAAATGCGCCTCTGAGAGCGATGATGAATATCTATCAATGAAAATTATGAATAATTCATCTGGTGAAGAGTAACAGATCGACAGATTTAGCGCCGTCTCAACGAGTTCAGGACCCGATGTCCAACATTTTTGAAGGCCTCCTTTATCTTTGACTCCAGCGCCGATGTGAAAAATTCGGCAGCAAAATATTACGGGCCGTAAAACTGTATTAAATTACATTTATTAGGTTATCTCTAAAAGTGAAAGTCTTATTTGGGGTGGCTTCACGGAAGATTATGATTTTAATTGTTGTTTAAAATTTCAACTCGGAGCAATATTTAATCATTTTGTAGCCCACGAAAAGCTTTCAAACAACTCCGGTGGGCAAGGGGTCCATCAAAAAGGTAGGCACCCTTGGGGGGGGGGGGGGAGTTAGTGCCCCCTCCCCTCCAGCGTCAAAGATGAAGTTGACTGATCTAATGTATATGTGCGTATATGAATTGACATCATCATCATCATCGTGCCCCCAAGAGATAATGACCGCGCCCCCCCCCAGACTTCCGCCTATGCCCTGGTTCCGTCTACCACTTCTCCATTCGAAAACAAAGATGTCTGTATCCGCAGCTGAAGATGTCTGCCTTTGCTCCAGTCGAAGCTAAAGATGCCTGCTTTTGCTGCTTTCGAAGCGGAAGATGTCTGGATCCGCTTCGTTCGCAGCTGAAGATATCTGCCTAGGCCCTTCCACAGCTGAATGGGGCCTAGGCAGGGCATTAGGCGATCTTTCCTATCTCCCTCACGGATCCAGTAAGGGGGATAGGAAAGATCGTCCTTCCCTCCAAGAGCCGAATAATACGGGGAAAGTTTTCTGTCCCGTAAAATACGGGATGATTCAAAGAACTTGCATAATTCGCCCCTCCCGACACATCGTCCTGAATCTGCGCCTGTAAATATTAATCTACCTGTCAGAAATCAAAGCTCTCATTCAAGGATGGATGGGGGGGGGGGGGGGAGTTTGTGCCCATACATGCGTGTGGACCCCAACTGGATACTTGGTCAGTGATGGCAAGCATGCAATTTGGCACCATTGTTAAGTTGAACGACAAATCAAATACAGGGCATCCATAATTAAAAGACCCTGTTTTAAAGTAGCCTACAGGCTAAACCAGCTACCAGAAAATTGTGAAATTTTGTGGAGGACTTCATAAAGTGATGGGAATTTGTGTTTCAGGGGAAAAAATTAGTTGCACACGTCACCGCCAGTGGGCGTTTCACTTTGAATACCTGTAGTAAACATGTAAATTTATGTGATGTCACGCAGCAGCTGCTATAAAACCTAGAAACATTCGCGGAGATCTTGTTTCTCAATGTGTTTGCTGCTTATAATGACGATAAGTTTACGAGATCGCACTTTCTTGGTCAAATTGTTTTACCAAAACAGCAATTCCGCAGTAACTGTTCTACGGAAATATCGGACTTGGAAGAGGATTCGAAAAGGTCCAATGAATGTTAAAAACCTTCGGAGTATGATAACGAAATCGTCCTAGAAGACCTATTTCTACAGAGGCAGTACAGGAGGTTTCGCATCAGGTGGAAGAGGACAGAGCTTCAAATTCTCGTGGTAGCAGCACTACTGTCAGGCGTGTAGCACAGGCGTTAGATAGGCCACGTTCAATTCTCCATAAGATCGTGCGGAATATCCTGCGATATTATCCGTACAAACTCTCACTTGTGCAGCGGTTGCTTCCACGTGATTATGATGCTGAACTCCGGTTCTCACTGCAGCTTCTAGCTCGCGTCGAGGTCGATTCAGAATGGACTTGAATATCCTCTGGACAGACGAAGCGCATTATCACTTGGATGGTGCAGTCAATACTCACAACTGCCGAATTTGGGAACCAGAAAATCCGTTCGCTATATTAGAGGTTCCGTTGCATTCACCATAAGTGTCGGTATGGCGTGGATTTACTGCATCATTTATTCTCGGCCCCTACTTCTGCGAGGAGTTACGTTCTACAGGTCCAGTGACATGTTCAATCATCGGGAAGCGATATGCATTGCTGTTACAAAACGAAATTGTTCCGGCTCTGCAAGCACGTCACTGCCTTGCAGACATAATCTTTATGCAAGACGGAGTTCCTCCACACACTGCAGTGAACGTTAAGAATGAATGTTCTTAAAACACATTTTACAGAAGAACGTGTCATCAACCGGCACTTCCCTAATCTATGGCCTCCCCGATCCCCGGACCTTAATCCATGTGATTTTTGGCTTTGGGGGCATTTGAAACGTCTGGTAAGTCGTGAAAATCCAAGAACTTTACCTGACCTTAAAGGCAGCATTTCACGCCACGTGCTGAACATTTCCCCGCACACACTTCGATTAGCTGAGGAACATTCCATCTTGCGATTTCACATGGTATCTGAAAATGATGGCCATCATGTGGAACATGTTTTGTTGCAGTAACAATTGTAAAAGTGTTTAATCACTGTTAAAATTGTAAACGTTTGCCTAAATGTGTCATTTCTTAATAAAACGCCCTCTGGTGGCGACATGTGCAACTAACCCCCCTTCTCCCCCCCCCCCCCGAAACAAATTCCCATCACTTCATGAAGTCCTCCACAAAGTTGCACAATTTTCTGGCAGCTGGTTTCGCCTGTAGGCTACTTTAAAGTAGGGTCTTTTAATTATGGAAGCCCTGTACTATAAGCAAAATTACAAAAATTCGGAGCCCTCTCCATCTCTGTGTTTTGCCCCCTTTTTCACGAAACCTCCCTGCATTTTCCTTTCCCTAGTTGCAGGGTCTTTTAACAGCATCATGGGTCCTCGGGTCAAGTTATGTTCCGAGGCCTCCTACCAACTGGGGCAAAGGTGCAAGGGTTGTGGTTCGCCCGGGCAGCAATTTGTTAGAAACAGCAGTTTAGCACCAAAATTTTCAAAACTTTTCAATAGTAAAAATTCAAATGGCATCACGCTTTTGAGCCATATTTTGACAACGAAGATGAGAAAACTTCAGGGAATGGACAGGGCGAGCAGTGGAATATTTACAGGGGGGCTTGGCAGGCTATAGCCCAGGGCGATGGATTTAGTTAATGAGTGGCCAAAAAAATCAGTGGAACGGGAGAAGGGCAGCAAAATTTGTATAACTTTAAATAAATCCGCCTCTGCCGAGACAGCAAGGGACTGGGTCAGCGAGCGACCAAAAGAGTGACCCAGAGAGTTAACAAGCACGTGAGTGAGCGAAAAAGTGAGAGCGTGAACAAGCATGTGAATGAACAAAAGAGTGACCTACAGTGAGAGGCATAAGGTTAGTGAGTGACCTAAAGCTTGTGCAAGCACCTGAATGAACAAAGAAATGACAGAGCATGTATATTATGTAAGTGATCAAACGAGGAACCTATAAATCACGGAACCATGTCAGTGAGTGACCAAAAGAAGGACCTAGAGAATGTTTAAGTATGTGAGTGACCAAAACAGTTTGCAAGCTTGTGAGCAGGGCCACAACTGGAGGGGGGGGGTGCAGGTGAGTCTGATGCCCCAAGCGCCGGAGCAGAGCATCGCAAATCGAGGGGGGTAACAACATTACGAGGGGGGTAAAATGCGTGCTTACCCTGGTTCACCAAGCGTCTAGTTGCGGCCCGGCATGTGAGTGACCAAAACAGTGTGCGAGCATGTGAATGACTAAAAGAGTGACTTAGAGACGCAGTTGTGCTTTCGGGGGGGGGGGGAGGCAAGCGAATTATAGCACTGGGTGCGAATTCGAGGAAAGAGTAGTCAAGAAGATTAAGATTATTATGGGGTTTCCCCATAAAGGGTGGCGAAATTGTGATTAGCCTAGAAGCAGCAAAACCATAAATGTGTCTCTGAAGGTGAGGGACCATAATAACATGCAAGAATGACCCTTTGAAAGGTATTTCACAAGGGACAAATGCCCATTTTGTAGCCTACGCCCTTACCAGACGCGGGGCTCGGCGCGTATGTAATAGCGGAGCCAGAGCAGCGTCTCATTAATGCCGGGCCCCTGAAATGTTTAGCACCCCCCTTTACCCCGATTTTATGTATATTTGGGGTGGGGGCAAATCGGCATCTATTTTTTCAGAATGTACAGGAATGCCGAGATATATACACACAAAAGAATATTTAAACACACAATATAAAATGTAAACTAACACAAAAATTTATGACACCAATGAAAATTTAGAATTGATGTAAGAAATTATTTCAGAATCGGTGGAGATTCGAAACTGATGCAAGAAATGGTTTCAGAATCGGTGGCGATGCAAAATTAATGCAAGACGTGGTTTCAGAATCGGTGGAGATGCAGAATCAACGCAAGAAATGATTTCAGAGTCGGCGGAGATGCAGAATCAATGCAAGAAATGATTTCAGAATCGGTGACGATGTAGAATTAATGCAAGAAAATGTTTCAGAATCGGTGGAGATGCAGAATCAATACAAGAAATGATTTCAGAATTGGTTAAAGCTTCCAATAATTAAGCGTGAGTGCGGGACCCGGTTCGACCGCACCCCTAAGGGCGGCTCTGTCCACACCCAAGAACGGTCAAGTTCTTAATAAACGTCGCCTCGTTATACTTCCTCCCTCCCATTTTTGACCACTCTTGCAATTCGTGACCAAATCACGCAATTCTTTTTATACACGATGACTGGCTAGTTTCAAAAAAATCCGGACACTCCTCAGATGCAGTCACCCCTCTTTTAAGGCCAAATAATAATTTCCCCTAGTATAATACAAGGGGAGGTCATACCTCTCTTTTACAGATGAATTTTTTTGTCCCACCGGTGTCCGTAAAAGAGATGTTTTAAACTCGGAAAAACAACCAATTGGTTACATTCGTTGGAATCATAGGCGCCGAAACCTAGGGGTTGAGGCCATTTGAGCACCCTCTCCCAATAAATTTTGTATAGGGGCTGCGCCCCCCTAAATAATTTCTGAAAAACAATGCAATGCATTTTATCTCTCCTGCGTACGCGCTTGAGTCCCGTATATACGGGACGACTAGCAACATTCAGCACCCGCAATGTTTTCTTCAAGTCGGCGCCTCTGGTTGGAATTTAACCGATACGCTTATTGGCTGCATTTTACAAGTTTTATAAAAAGAGTTTTAAAACTTTTACAGTGTTAGGCCGAGATTACACTAAAAGTTTTACAAAAGTTCATTTATAAACTTGGAAAATGCATCCATATAAGCGTATCAGTTACATTCGAGCAAATGCAACCAATGATCTTATAGGTTGCATTTGTCAAGTTTTATAAAACAATTTTTATAGAACTTTTGTATTGTAATCCCAGCCTTACCTGATAAAATTTTGATAAAATCTTTTATAAAACTTGAAAAATGCAATCAAAATAAGAACATTGGTTGCATTTTTTAGAATGTAACTGATACGCTTATTGGACGCATTTTTCGTTTCGTACATGAACTTTCATGAGACTTTTGTAGTGTAATCCCGGCCTTACACTATAAAAGTTTTAAAAAAGTTCTTTTATAAAACTTGAAAAATACTACCGGTAAGTGCATCGATTACATTCGAGACAATGTTAACCAATCGGTTTATTGGTTTTTTTTTCCTTCAAATTTTCCAAGGCCGGTATTACACTATAAAAGTTTTCTAGAAGTCCTTTTATAAAACTTGAAAAATTCAACCAATAAGATTATCTCTTGCATTCACTCGAATGCAACCTATGAGCTTTATTGGTTGAATTTTTTGAGTTTTATATAAAAGGGATTTTATCAAACTTTTATAGTGTAGTACCGGCCTGAAAGAACTTTGATAAAATCTTTTATATTGTAATCCCGGAATCAGTTTTGATCGTGTTAACTTCGATTCGTATGGATTACTTGGATTGGAAAATCGGGAAAAATTGCGGAATTTTAAGCGTCACGTAGATCCCAAGGAAGCTTCACTGCAATTCCGTGATTCTTCACGTGCAAATAATACACAATACACAAAAGTATTTAACGTCCTAGATAATAGAGACAGAGAGAGAGAGAGAGAGAGTCGCGCGCAGTGTGGTGCAGTATTTTTGCTTTCACCTCTGGAAGGAATGCGCTTACGTGATGAGTGTTTTCATAAAGGTTCAGGGTCCTCGGGGTCACCTTGGAACCACCTATATTTTAACCTTAACAAGAAAGAAGAGAGAATAACTCACATCCACCTTCCTTTTCTTCGTCACGTACTCAAAAGATCGAGAAAAAATTAGAAGAAAACACACTCTTTTTCCCCTCCATTTTCTTGATAGAAAATATACCGTGAAACCAACCTCTCTTTTGCGGACACCGGCGGGACAAAAAAAAAAAACGGGTGACCGTTAATCAGGGGTTTGAGAAATGCTTACTTTTATTGTACGGGAAATTATTATTTGGCCGTATAAGAGGGTTGACCGCTTCTGGGGGGGGGGGGGGCAGAAGGTGGATTTATGGTTTTGCCGCCCATCTCCCATTCTAGTGTAATTTTCTTCTTTTGACTAGTCTTTCCTCGGATTCGCCACCCTGTGCTATTATAACCAGCTGGCGTCCCTCCACTCCTGCAAGTACACCGGTGTCTCTAAGTCACTCTTTTGGTGATTCCCACGCTCACACACTCTCTGGTGTCGCTCTTTTAGTCATTCATTGTACATTATTGCCACATCTTGCACACGCAAGGTCACTCTTTTGATTGCTCACTGACAGGGTTTCTTGCTGGGTTCTCTCTTTTTGATCATTTACATCTTTACACTTGCCTTAATATTTTGGATATTTACGTGCTTGCACGTGCTCTAGGTCACTCACTGACCTGGTCCCCCGCTCTGTAGGTAATTCTTTTGGTCATTCACATGCTTGCACGCACTCTAGGAGGTCACTGTTTTGACCATTCACAAGCTTGCACATGCTGTAGATGACATGCTTTCACACTGTCTAGGTCACTCTTTTGGTCATTCACATGCTTGCACGTCCTGGTCCCCCGCTCTGTACGTCATTCACATGCTTGCACACGCTGTAGATCACTCTTTTGGTCACTCACGTACTTGCACACACTCTAGGTCACTATTTTGATCTCAGAATAACATGGTCCCTTGCTTTATAGGTCACTCCTTTGATCATTTACACGTTTACTTATGCTCTAGGTCATTCTTTTGGTCATTCACATGCGTGCACGCACTTTAGATCACTCACTGACCTGATCCTTCACTCTGCAGGTCACTCTTTTGTTCGTTCACATGCTTGTTCACGCTCCGGGGGTCCCTATTTCCCCACTCACGTGCTTGAAATTTTGAAAAGTCACTCTTTTGTCACTCACTGATTAAACTTGATGCCCTTACTCTCTCGGCCGCAGGGCTATCTTAAGAGCAATAGGGATCAGGCAAAGTGATATTTTTGATGCCCCACCGGGCTATAAATACTTGTCCGTACCAATTTACACACTTGCTCTCGAAAATTTTAGCCGAATCTCATTTTTATGAGGCCCCCGGGCTGTGCCCGGGTAGGCCCGTGTGATACGACGGCACTGCTCGGCAGAGGCAGATTTATTTAGGGTTATACACGAATTTTGCAGCCCATCTCCTATTCTACTAATTTTCTCGGTCACTCATTCCTCAAATTTGACGCCCTGGGCTATAGCCCGCTAAGCACCCCTCTAAATACGACACGGCTGAGGGGTGTCCGTTAAGAGGGGTTTTACTGCACCAGTGGTTCTCAACCTTTGATTTTTATTTTATTTTCTTTGTGAGTGGTATGTCCTGTCACAAGGCCGTAACTAAGCTGAATGACGTATGCCTGGTGCCCCCAGCGCTAGACCAGAGGGGATGCCGAATTCACCCTTCAACTCAGGGGTTCTTGACTTTTTTCAGCCGCGACTCAAAATCAGCAACATGATCAGCTTCGCGACCCATGGAAACTGTTCGTTTTTCAAAATTAGTGAAACCAGTGACGCAATGAGTGCATTTATAACAGGACAGTAAATGGATTTGTGTACGACCCATTCCGGAGACCGGAATGGGTCGTAAATCAAGTTTTGGTCGTGACTCATAGCTCAGGAATCCCTGGCTGTGAGTGGTTTTGTAAGACCCATGTCGGAAGTCACATCATGGGCGCATATATGGGGGGCGTGGGGGCGCCCCAGCGTCAAAGGTGGAGTCAACTGATCTAATGTATATATGAATTGACATCATCATCATCGTCGTGCCCCCCCCCCCCCCAGCAATAATGACCGCGCCCCCCAGAGTCACATTGAATCAAGTTCAAGTTTGGGTAGTGAACCATAGCTCAATAATCCCTGGCTATCAGTAGATTCGTACGGCCCATTTCTGAAGCCCCCCGCGACCCGTAATTTAAGAACCCCTGCTTTAACTGACCCTTCTTTATTATACAGGACGCCAAAATGAGTGCTTGCCGCGGCTGACAAAGCATCTAGTTTGCTGCCCAGTCCGGCACCTATTAGTCGAGTCATGCACTCGACTAATAGGAAATAAATAGGGAAAATGAAACTGTGAAATCCCCTCATGCCTCGGTTTGACTGATGCCATCACTGGAATATACGGTCAAACTCGGTTATAAGGACCTCGGTTATGATGACACCTTGGCTATAACATCAGTAATTGGCGGTCCAAACTAATTCCTATAGAGAATAATGGTAATGAAGCTTGCTTATAACGTCGATGAAAAGCAACCTTCTCGGATATAACGGCAAATTTTTCGTCCGTTTCAATGACGTTTTCCAAAGAAATTCCCAATTTTAGAGCTGATCACATTTAAAAAAATGTTTGTCTGCTCTTCTATCTATACCCAGGGCTGCAACTAGTGGGGTGCACCAGTGCCGTCTTAACGCATGGGCCCACCACCATTCGAGAATTTTCCATGTAGGTCTCAGAAAAATCACTTGACCCGAAGGCCCATAATGCTCTTAAGACGGCCCTGTGGAGCACGCGGGTCTGGTATCCCGGGAGCCGGCCCAGGGAGGAAGGGGGTGCAAATTTCCCCCTTTTAACCTCTCCTTCAAAATTACAAGGGACCCCCAAAATGCATGCTTGCTCCCGCTGAAAAAGCATCTATAGTTGCGGCCCTGTTTAACGTTGAATAAAAGATTTATTACATGTTTGACCTCCGACTTGCTCGTGGACATGACTACGATACTTGAGTTATTTTCCACATCCCGACTTTTTTTTGTAAAAATGTCCCGTTTTTCACGTTCATCTCGCATATTTGTCATGCTTTTTTGTTTTTTTAACGTTTTATTTCGTAGACTTCCTTTCAATCCACTGCAAAGGTGTATTAAGAGCTCTTTAATACAGCTTTTTAAGCTGCAATAAGCTCTAATACAGCTTCGATCCACTGCAATAAGCAGTGGCGGATTTCTGGCCATTGGCGATTTTTCAGTGATTTGAGCAATAGTTGGCAACTTTGCTCACTTTTGGTGATAATTGGCGATGTCCCGTATTACACCGAATTCCCAATATCCCGTATTTTTCTAGAGGAAATATGGTCAGTCTATTTATACAAACATGTCAGTATTTCCCGACTTTCTCTAATAAAAATGTCCCGTTGCTTTAACGAAGCTTGTTTTTTAGTTCTCAATGTTCACTAGAATCAAAATTAAGGTAATTTGCATAATTTATAAATTGTGTTCTAATGAATATGCCAAAAATATTCATCTCACACATTTGCCAAGTTTCATTTTTTTTCCCCGTGAAAAAATATTTTAGCAAACTTGCTGTATGTATCGCAGCATATTTCGCCAAAAGTTGCATATAAGTAGAGCCCGGATTATATGCAAATGCATATATTTTAGAACTTTTTTGCAGTTGGTGCATGTAAAAGCATGTAATCACCAAATTTTTAGTACAAGTGCATATTTCTAGCATTTTTTTCTATTAATCGTTGTGTACTCTCTTTCTGTTTCTTTTTTTTTTTCAACCCTTTAAAGAAAATGTTTCACTATTGAGGGCATTCATTTTAGGGCATATTTTTGCACTTCTAAATGCACGTGTTCTTCATTTTTTGCACATATTTTCTAGTTTTATTGCATATTTTTCTTATTTCTTAGGTAAGGCCCATACTTCAGTGCTTTTACTATGAATATTTTTTTCCATTTTTGTGCATATTTTTCATTTTTAGTGAAACTCCAGCATTTTTAACGCATATATCGGTATTTTTAAATGCATATTTTCACAACTTTTATCATTTTTTTTCATTTTTTGACATTTTTTTTATTTTTGTATACTTTTCATTTTTAGTGCCATACACCAGCGTATGATATTAGATGTATTTGGTTTCATTTTTCTCACATGTTTTTAATTTCTGTGTATCCTGGCATTTTTCAGTGCATATTTTAGCGTTTTTCGGTGCATATTTTGCTACTTTTTAGTGCATATTTTGCTACCTTTTAATGCATATAATCTGGACTCTACTTATAAGCAATATTTAGTAATTTCGCCAACAATTGTCAACGTCGGCGGTGTCCCGTATTAGCTATTCCGATTTACCGTGTTTTTGTCGATCAAACATGTCACCATAATCATAAATATAAACTTCATGCACAGTATTTATTTATTCATACAATAATGTTGGCCGAGGCCTTAACATGAGAATGCGGTTGATGGGGTGACAGAAAAAAAGTTTTATATTTTTCGAAAATGAAAATGGCGTGGGTGAATCAACAACAGTGGAAGGGAGAGAGTTCCAGTTAGAGAGAAATGGTATGGTGGAAAAAAGCTAAATTTAAAGCAGTCGGTGGAAGCGGAGATAGGGTTAATCTTAAGTGGATGATCGAGTCTACTGGAGAGATATGTTGGCTTGGAAATAATACCGGTGGTATCAAAATTAAAAAGACCGTGAAGAATTTTAAAAAACATGGTTAATCGAGAAAGAAGGTGGTGAGTATTTAGAGATTAAGTTCGCGTTTAAGTTCAGAGACACAGACACATAGGAGGACCAACTGCCATAGATAAAACGGGCGGAATTATTTTGAATTGATTCCAGCTTCTCGATATTGCTAGCAGTGTAGGGGTCCAAAATTTTGGAGGCATAGGAGAGGACTGAAAAAATATAGGTTTGATAACAGAGAAGTCTAACGTCACGAGTAGAGTGTTTTAGATTGCGACGAGAAGGAAAAAGAGTTTATTGAGGCATTTTTGATAGATATAATCGATGTGTTTATTCCAGCGCAGGTCTGCTGAAATGATAACACCGAGGTATTTGTAATGAGAAACCTGGGATATGGACGAGTTATTGAAGGAGTATGAAAATTCGAGAGGTGAGGTTTTACGTGAAATCCTCATGAGAACCGTTTTAGAGATGTTAAGAGGCATTTGCCATGTGGAGCACCATTGGGAGATGGAATTGAGATCGTGTTGGAGAAGTTCTTGGTCTGACTTGTGAGTTATGGTGCGGTAAATTACGCAATCACCAGCAAAAAGTCTCGTGGTACAGTTGAGGGTTTCAGGGAGGTCGTTAATGTATATTAAGAATACAATTGGGGAGATTACTGATCCTTGAGGGGTTCCAGAATTTACTGTGGCCAGTGGAGAGTTGTAGTCTTTGAAATGGACAAATTGTTTGTGATATTTTAAGAAGACTTCTAACCAATTAAGTAGTTGGACGTTTAGGCCGAGGGTGGAAAGTTCAAAAAGTAATTTATCGTGAGGGACTTTGTCATATGCTTTTGAGAAATCTAAGAAAATGACGTCAGTTTGTAAGTTTTTATCGATGGCTCCCGAGAGGTCGTGGATGAAAAGGGCCAATTGAGAAGAGGTGGAGAGAGAACGTCTAAAGCCATGCTGATTAGGGAAAAAAATTTTTATGGAGTCAAGATGGGCGCGGATTTCCTTTGCTATTATGTGTTCAAGAATTTTACAGCAAGATGAGAATTCTTGAGGCAATTGATTGATTGAATCAGAGGCAATTGATTGATTGAATCAGAGGCAATTGATTGATTGAATCAGAGGCAATTGATTGATTGAATCAGAGGCAATTGATTGATTGAATCAGAGGCAATCATTAACATAACACGGCTGCGCTAGGTTAGCTACGATAGCTAGGAATACGTTCGTTGATTTTATGTTGAAGAATGTTTGCCGTGTGTCTGACACGACACGGTGAGCGTCTGTAGATATGAATTCGCAGATCAAGTCCAAAAAAAAAAAATGAAAACATTAGCCATTCAATGTAATTTTACTTAATTTATTTTTTATATATTTTCAGGATTTTATGGTCTTATATGGACCCGATTTTACATATTTTTATACATATACATAATACATCTTCATATATTTCCTAAAGATTTTGCAACCAAAATTCACAAATCAAGATATTTCCGAACATTTCGTTGGTATAAAACAATAACAACGTTATTAGTGTTATCACAGCAAACAGAACAAAGGATGTTGGACACAATATGATTTTATTATTTTATAATTAAATAATTGATATCATATCGCCTTGGGATTTATTTTCTATACGAGCAACATTTCTATATCCCCTCTTTGTCAGTATTTAGACTCCATTGACGAAGTCACAGGGAGATGAGCACGAAAGATTAACCTTTACCCTCCGATAAAATTAATGAATGCATGGATTGATAATGAAATTAAAATTTTAAATTAATTTATAACGTTTAAAAATGGAGGGGAAGGACAAAATTATTTCGATCGATTATATATCTGTGTGTGTGTGGGTTTGGTGCGAGATATGGAACGTGTTTATTGTTGATTGGCTGAATCTGATCACGTGAATGATATCAGCCAATCAAAAGCCTACGTTCCATCGAAGTTTCAGGAATTAAGTTTCTTTATTCAGTTTTCGAGAAAAATATTAAAGGAAAATGCATTAATTTTTAGTTTTTGATATTTCTATTTAATAATTGAAAAATGAATACAACTGAAAATGATGAAAATTAGGAGACTAGATATGTTAAAACTGTCAATTTTTTGATAGGTTTTGTGTTTTTGTGAATAAGCTTGATGTATTTCTAGTGATTGTGTTTCCTTCCTATGTTCGTAGAACGTTGTAAAATTGCTATTATTAAGTGGTATGAAGATCGTATATGGTATTTGATCTCTCACAAAACGGTTGCTCTCAAATTCCAACTTCTATAATAACCGTACAGTTTCAAATGACTCCCAAAAGACGAATCGAGGAAATCACCGACATGGGTATTCACCGGCATTTTATTTCGGAAATTCATGCGTTTCGATCAATTTTTTGTAGGGAATATTCACTCAATATTATCTACATTAGTAATTATTGGATTATTATTTGGATTAATCACATAATATGGTCTAAAGATACTGATTACGAATCTTTTGTGTTGAATGATATTTAAATTTGAAGCTATTGAAATTGAATCTGAATTGAGCTATTGAATGAAGAACTTCACAATCATGTGTCAAATGCAAGACTTTTCAATGGTTGACTGATAAGCAACTGATAAATTAATATAAGCAATATTACCGAAAATAAAAAATTTTAAAGTAGAATAACAGTTATTCTCAGTTGAATTGAGCGAACATTCTCGAAACCATGTTCACGACCCATAAGGTAACAGGCACTTTCGTGCTTCTCATCAAACTTTGCGATTTTCATGATGACATCTCGATGGAATTCGTCGATGTTAGTAGGGCTCGATTAACATCACTCCAGCTCAACAAATCAAAGAAAAGGAGAGAGGGGAGATGATAATAATTTCAGGGATTAGCATTATTCCTGATCACGCACCGCCATCTTATCTACCTATCGTGCGAATCAGTACCAGTGACGGCGGCTGACTTTACTGCATCCTCTGGAATCGATCTCTTTCCAAACCTGATGAAAGTATCATTGACATTCTGCCTCTTGACCTTAGCTGTGGCTCGACTGCACGATTTCATCATCAATAAGCGGTAGAAATCCCGCTTCTTTACCAAATATAGATCTGAAGATTTAGTATCCCGTAAACCATTGTCCGCATCGTCAGATTGCAACGTCTGGTTGGGATGATCCGAAGGGGTATTTCGGTTACTCTTCGGTAAAACTTGGTCGCCATCGCTGTCTTGGATGTCGTAGAATTGTTTCTTTTTGTCAATTCCATCGTAATAGTCCGCTGATGTTAATGCTTCATCTAAGTGCATTGAATCAGGCATACCACCGTTTTCCATAGTCACTGAACTTCGACCGAAACGTATGAATGTCGAATCGACAGCTTTTTTCCTCTGGCTCGGAGATTCCGCTACAGAAATAAAAAAAATGAAAATTTATTCAGTTTTGTCATCGTCACCATAAATGTCATTAGAATTTTCCACTGTTGAGACAATAAAGTTGTTAAATAAATAGAATAAAGTAAACACAACTGGCGTCAAGGTAAAATTATGATTTCGAGATGAAGAGTCATGGTCCAGAGGAAATTGGTCCAAACGTTTTGGTCGAATCTACGGTAGATATGTTGAGTTTAAACGGGCGTGGATTTGATAAGGTCATCTCGGCTGTCCAGAGATGACTAGATATGGGTGAGAGATTCGGTCATCTCTAATTAATATTTTTAGTCTGAAATCATCATTCTACCCAAGTTAAGAAACATTCGTCTGCTATGATTTTAAATAAATCAGTCGATATTCACAAAATGAGTAGATACTCGTGGTGCAGTAGAACATCCTCTGATCTCTTGGCTTGCTTAAACCGAATCTTTCTTAAACTGGCCTTAAAAAAATCCCGTTCCTCAATTGATGTCATGATCTTATTATGTTATGATTGTGATCTTATTATGTTATGATTGTGATCTTATTATGTTATGATTGTGATCTTATTATGTTATGATTGTGATCTTATTATGTTATGATTGTGATCTTATTATGTTATGATTGTGATCTTATTATGTTATGATTGTGATCTTATTATGTTATGATTGTGATCTTATTATGTTATGATTGTGATCTTATAACCACTTACCAGAGTAAAATCAATCTTCGGTTTACGAACTTAATTATTTCTCGAAGTCCATCGTAAACCGAATTGTTCACAGACAGAAATAATTTTTCCGATAAGAATCAATGTAAAAGGGATTAATTCGTTCATGGGACACTCGAAGATTTCTAGTGCCAGTTTTTACAACCCTGCTTTATTTTATGCTCAAGTGTATAACGAATGAAATAATTTGAAATCATCATACTGACACTGATAACATTTTTGTCTAAAGAGAAACAATCCCATCCTTACGAGGTCACGGGCTTATGTCCTATACTAAAGCAGAGCCGGACCCATGTCTATAACCTCATTAATTTCATCTATTAACCTCAGCGTCAAAGCCCTCGAAATTTCCGCCAGCAAAACAATCTGGCCATAATTCCTCTCAAACCAAATTTATGCTTCTGTAATGCCACTTGCTGCCGAGCTTTATCAATAAGCTCTTTGTAGGTCATTAGTCATTCAGGACATTCAGTGAGTGATTCCGTGTCAAAGATTATTGCAAAAAATCTCTGTAAAGTTTCTGATGTAAAGCTTCTTAAAGTATGAAATGACATGCTTGGCCATGAGAGCTGGATAAGTGGAGTCGTATTTGAGAAAATAACTTAGATGAAAAACCTCGCATGTGTGGCCGTAGACTTCTTAATTTCTCTATATTGTTCCTTCTGATTCAGTATAATTTTTTCCGGCTGTTCGTAAACCAAGACAAGTTCGTAAACCGAATCAATTTTTGTTGTACTTAAACCGAATTGTACACAAACCGAGACGTTTGCAATCCCAGGGTTGACTGTATGTGTGTACAGTGTGTAGTGTCTATTGGCTTTATAAAACATATGGTCCCCTAATTTTTGGAAGAGTCAATAAACCTTTGCCCAATACTCTCAAAAAAAGCCAAAGTAAATTTTTAATTGCGATTTAATTTCTAATAGAGGTTTCATTTTCATCAATACAAAAAAATTAATGCATTGATGATATTTTTATTCATTAAAAGAAAAATTTATTTTGAAATTTAAGTCAAATTTTCTTTTTTTTATCGATATTGCAAATACAAATACATATCTTGTATATTCATCAATCGAATTGTTCAGGTTTTTAAGCATCTCCTTCCATGTGTTATTTTTTTTTTAAAGTTATCTGCAACTTTGTCAAATTTTGTTAGTATTTAAAGACGTAAATTGCTAACTCTTTGAATAATTACTTCCGTCGATAAGACAATTATTTTCTAAAAAAAATTATTACATTATTGGATTGGATTTTAAGTTTATTGGCGCAAGGACCAATTTGGTCAAACTACGCCAAAACATACATTATTTCATTCAATAAGGTTATTTTTATATGGTTTCTTGTAAAATCAAGTTGTAAAAGATAGTGACTATATTGTATACTAAAAAGGAAAAAGATGATGGAGGATGGAGAAGGGCTGTTTAATGAAGAATGAGACGTATTTGTGTTGTCTCGCAACTATCTAAGCGGAAATAATAGCGTATATTTATAATTGAAATTGGTGTGTTCTGAGCTGTCTACAGCCTTAACCTATTTGTATCTATGAGTATTTTTCCCGAAAAAATTTGTAACACACAGGTTTTCTCGTTAAGCTGTACTCAAATGAGTACAGTGAGTACAAATTGTGTAACTACCCATCAAAAATCCAAGAAACTTTCGGAAAGTATCAACTATTTTCCCGGCATGATTATTTTCACTGATCTGCAAGAGAAACGGCATAGTAGAAATCACTAAACTCCCTGGAATTGACATACCGTTTTCATAAAAATTAGGCTATCTTCTGATTTTTAGCAGATACTAAGTAAGGAGGCTAGGAAAAAATGTTCGACTGAGAAATCAGCTTTTAAACTATCTAGCTTGTCATTGCTAAAATAAGAGGGTTTAAAGTAGTGAGCTATCTCGTCGATGCCAGTGAGAGGGTAAATCAAGGGATGAAAATAAATTGATAGCAAATATGAAGAACAAGTTAACTGACATTTACCACTAGAAAGTGTTTTCTATTCAAATTATAGTGCACATGGATGAAAGAACTACGTGTCGCTCTCCGCTATTTGTACGAAGCTTTTCACAGTTGGCTGATGTGTAAATTAATTCAGGAAAGAAAACTCAACTGCCTCTAAGGGGGAATCGAATCCACGTCCTCTCGCATGCCGGGCGAGTACGATAGACCAGCGTTTCTTAACCATTTTTTGCCCGTGGCCCCCTTTAAAGCATATTTTTTTTCTCGTGGCTCCCCTGTCTTACCCAGAGTCTTCGACCCTCATCTAGAAGCAAGATCCTTTATACGTATTCAATGGCGTACGCAAAGGGGGGTTTTGGGGTTCTAACCTCCCCTTGAGCCAAGATTATAGTGTTATTTTGCAGGAAAAAAAGTAACCCCCCCCCCTCAAAAGGAAAAAAAATTCTGAAACCCCCCTCTCGAGAAAATATTGAATTGATTTTTTCAGTGAATTTATACTGAATGAAAATTTTGCAAATAAGATTGGCCTCCAGACCACTGGCCCAGAATTTATTGAGCTTCCCGCTAATCCGAGTTCTATTCAGGATCGTCTCAACATCATGGGCCCCCTAGGCAAAGTGATGCTATGGTAGCCTCATATTTAGCCGGAAATAAACAGTCTACATATTTCCTACTTACTTTCAAAATTTATTGTACTATACAAAATATCATAAGGTCAAAATAAGACTCATGGACATGACCCGTCACAAGAGTGGGACTGACAGAGCTGCAGCCCGGAGCCTGATATATGGTTTTCATCATTTTTTGTTTTTCACTCTATAATTTTAATATTGGGGGGGGGGGGGTTTCTGTGAAAAATCTAGCCGGGGGCCTGCAAAAAACCCCATCCTAGGAAACCTGCTGTAAAATTTATGCAGTGAGGCCCGGGTGGGTCCATGCCCTAAGACGGCCCTGGTTTTATGTGGGTGGTTTTTTGGATTCTGTATAAGTGTATAGTCAACTAATATAAAAGCTTTATTTCTTCACACCTTAATTTTTCTTCTCTGCTCTCTGCAACTCTCCAAGCCACCTGTCATGATCCCTTTCTAAATTTTCTTCCGTGGCCCCCTTGAATTATCCCAGTACCACTAGGGGGCCATGATCCCCGGTTGAGAACCACTGCGCTAGACCACTACTGCTCAAGCTTGATGACAGGGTGTATAAACATCTTAAACACCGCCTCAAATTTAATTTTACAGACATGCTTTATATTTTAGTGATCCGATCTTTGGCCCCTCATCATCAAATTATAATAGAAGCACGATATAGTCATTTGTGAGCTAAAACCAACAAAAAAAATAGATATGCCTCCCCTGATTTCACTTCCCAATCAAAATGGATGCTATTTGAAACAAACAACATGAATCCAAATCAATCAAATTTTATTTTGGCTGTGAGACTTTTTGGTCAAAAACTCGGGGCAGCGAAATATGCGGTAAAATAAGGATCATGTGGTCACTCGCTGATGAATACTTTAACAAAGAATAGCATTGGAAGGAAGATCTAGTACAGTGGTTTCTAACCTTTCATGCTTCAAGTAATCTCTGGAAATGCGTAGGTTTGCGTACGCCTACAAACGTGTAGAGAGCCTTGCATATTCGTACATAAGCGTAGGGGGCTTGCGTACTCCTAGAAATGCATAGGAGTTGTTCGTACTCCTAGAAATGCATAGGAGTTGTTCGTACTCCTAGAAATGCGTAGAGAGCGTGCTATATACTCCTATAAATGCGTAGAGTGTTCGTACTCCTAGAAATGTGTAGAGAACGTGCGTACTCCTAAAATGCGTAGAAAGCGTGTGCACTCTCTTGTATATTATGCTACAAAAATTTTTGGCACTTATTATTATTTTAATTTCCTTTTTCTGCCATTGCTGATTTCCCCCCCCCCCCGCGTACTCCTGAATGGCCCGTGACCAGAGCCGTCTTAAGAGGATCGGAGACCCTCGGGCAAAATGGTTTTTTTTGAATCCCCTACCTGGCTAAAAAAATTCCCTACCTACCAATTTACATGCTTACTCTTGAAAATTTTCCCCACATTTCATTTTCATGAGTCCGCCGGGCAATGCCTATGTGGGGCCATGCGTTAAGACGGCACTGCCAGTTACATATCGCAGGTCGGGAAGCACTGATCTAGGATAAAGATGAGTCTCATTCTTTATTGAACAGCCAAATGTAAATATCAGTAGATGTTTTTGCATTTTAAGTAATCCATAAATAAGACAGACTTACATTTGACGGTATCCGGTAAGATGAAAGCAGAAAAAAGCGAATCCTTCAAGGAATTGATTTGTTCTTTCTTGGTTAATGGGATGTTATAACTTTGTCTGGCATCTCCTTGGACTGGGTACAGGGCTCCACTCCGCCAACACGACGAAAAAGCTGCCACAAACAACAAGAATGGTAAGATGGCCCGTCGATTCATAATAAGCATTTTCCTCTGTGGAAATGAATATGCACCGTCTTTCAACAAAATAAATTCGTTCGTCACCGCTGTACAATTTTAGACCTAATAAAAAAAATAAAATTACATGAATACAATGAATCTATATACTGTATTTCATAGGTACGCACATTACTGTAGTATTATGTAATATATAGAAAGATAAGATCTTTTTCAAAGTGCTGCCTATCCACGAAATTTGGAAATAATAGTTAAGTAAAATCCGAATTAGAGAAATTCATTTTGGTGCAAACTAAATATTATCACGATAACTTTTTTAATGGCTAATAAGACTTTTGGTGCCCCTAATTTTTTAGTAAATGCAGTGCATCCCGCTTATAACGTTTTCCTACTTTTTACGACCACTGTTCAAAGCCCAACTCTAATACTCATTGAGATTTCCCGTTCAAAGCGTTATCCCGCTTACAACGTTTGTTCGTGGTAGTTTTTTGAAAACGTTAAAAGCGGGATTAACTATAAGCGTGATTATATAATTGTTATAATGCGAATGAGCTGAACCTAACTCAGGCTAAAGCTCAAAACTGCTGACACTACCACCAGATGGCTACTTATCGAAGGACGCGATGTCACTCTCCGCTACCCATTAAATTATGAACATATTTATCAGCATTTCTGGATATGCTCATGGCTTTATAAATGCCAACGTCTTTCTAAATATATGTAATCGAAGCTCACACACACATGCCACCCAGAAAATTTTTGGGACCCCGAATTCATTAAAACGGCCCTAAATATACTTTCATGGCAATGACTGTTGTGAAAATATCCAAGTATAAAGTCCCTTTCTACTAATTAATAAGTAAGTCCAAATCAATATTCTTGGCCCAGCGTGAAACCCCTGAGAAAATTTGACAGTGCCTGTGGGAGCCACGGCACACACCTTGGAAACTAATGATGTCTAGCCTTAATATCGTGAACTAGCCCCCGAAAGCCGTATATTATATTGAATTCACTTCACACTGTGCAAAGTGAAATAGTTTTTATACTTAATTTCTATGTTTATATCAATAGCTCTCAGCCTAAACCACACTTGGGGTCCTATCTTACAGAAATCGGGGCCGTCTTTACGCATGAGCTGACCCGGGAGCCCTCTAAATGCATCAGGAGAGATATCTCGAACATTCGAAAGGTTAGGCCAAACCAAAGTTATCAGGATCCTCTGATAACTTCGTTAGATTTGCATCAGTTTTGTAGGGACCCGACAGTATTATCAGCCCGGGGGCTCACGATGCTGTTATACGGCCCAGACGGGGAAAAGCGAAAAACAACATTAAGAAAAGTCCCGGCAAAAAATCGATTTAATAAATAAATAAAAGCGCATTTCTCTCTCATCGGGAAAAATGGTAATTAGCAGGGGCCCACGGGTAGGAAAAAGTTTTCTGGTTTACATTATCACTCAATTAATAAATTTAAATAATAAAATTAAATTATTTTCACTGATTATTACCTGATAAATCATCTTAATAACACAAAAAAGATTTTTTTTCACTATAAATACCGATTGTTTCCCGACAGTTCCTATTTATACCTTAGAAATTTACATCGAAGTAATCATCTCTTTATCGATTAATCGATAATATGTTTTTTTTTGTCCCCGTAAATTTAATTATTTCGAGCATGTTTAACATGAATAGAGATAAAAATAAAATAAAATATTTAAATTGTGTGATTTAAAGAGATCCCATTACGTAATTCCGTTCACCTCCCCGGTACCATCATTATTATGGAATCCGATGATTTTATTACCCCCCTAATTAAGTACGTAATTGAATGTTAATTATTTGAAAAAAAAACATGGAAATTTAACATGACAGACATTTGATAAATTAGGATAATCTTAATTCCAATTAAAGATCAGTGAAAAAAATAAATTAATTAATTGTTACAAAATAAAATCATCCTTTTTATAACTGTCGAAGTTATTTCTAATAAATACATAGTACAATCAAATTTTTATTACTATTGTGCCCACGTAGGGGGGGGGGGGGGTCCGATTTTGACTTGAAGGGGGCTTAGGAAAATAGGGGGCTGGTATTAGAAATTTCCCCGTGAGTGGGTTCTAGGATATGTGGTTGGTTGGTGAATGTTTCATTTTGAGACCCTGTGAAAACTATTGGTTCACCGAAATTTACAGAAAAAATTGATAATTTAATTGTAGAATTTTCTATGGAATATGGGGCCGTATAAAAAGCTGAATTGTTTCTGGAGGGTCGTAAGAAAATTGAAGTAGATTTTCGAGGCCCGTATAAAAAACTGAATTTCTTCTCGAGTGTCAAATCGTACCAAAGCTGAATTATTTCTGGAGGGTCGTGTAAAAGCTGAATCAATTCTTTAAATGTTTTAATAAACGCTGAGTAAAACCTCTTCTATGGTCGCATAAGAGATGAATTACTTCTTCGGAGGTCGTATAAAAACTGAATTATTTCAGTTTAATTTCTTTTTTTTTCTAGAATAAATTACTAAAACGAAATCGAATCAATTCCAGTCACATTATAAATTTTCTGTTTAATGAACATGATGTTTTATAGATTACAATTTTATTTATTTATCACATTATTATTATATTATTATAAGTATTATTTATTACATTATTATTATATTATTATAAGTATTATTTATTACATTATTATTATATTATTATAAGTATTATTTATTACATTATTATTATATTATTATAAGTATTATTTATTACATTATTATTATATTATTATAAGTATTATTTATTACATTATTATTATATTATTATTATTTATTACAATAGAATTACAAATTTATAGATTACAAAGGAAGAAAATGGAATTTTGATCTTTTTATTGAGTTTTACAGTGCCATAATGGTTGAATACATAGGTACATTGATGATTTATACCAATTTTGTTTAATTTAGACTGATCAGAGTAACTGTTAGAATAGTTAATTTTTTCTGTAGAACATTTATTTTTTTTTATACAAGAAATTTAATTTTAATTCTTCAAATTCTTCAGCAATAGTTCATGTGGTAATCTCCTCATCAAACGAATCTCGAACACAGGGCCTGATTTTGACTTGAAAGGGCAATCGGCAGGGCAAAGCTAAGATTATAAAGTCTCCTTGTTTTGGGATAAAATCTCTGGTTTGTCAAAAAAATATATTTTGTTCAAATTTGAAGCCCCAAATTTGTGGGGGGGGGACGGGACTCTTGGCAAATACCCCACTTGTTCATGCCAAAATCATGTCCAGCTTGAACAGTCCTAACGCTTGAAGAACTTTTGTTGTTTTAGTTGGTGACTTTTGTTTGTAAAAAGGCAATTACAAAAACTAGAAACAGCATATACACATGATAAAATATTATACAATGCCCATAAAGAATACTTATGGTTATTTTATTCTAAGTATATTTGTTTATTCTTCTCGATTTACCCCAACATGCTTATCGTATTTCTTTTTAAAGCTGTCAATTGTGTTAGAATTTACTTCCTCCGGGGGTAAGCTATATTCCATTTATTAACAACCCTATTAGGGAAAAACTCCCTGCGACACCATAACCTAGAATTGCCCCTTACTAACTTATACTGGTGTCCCCCTTGCAAAAGAAGTCGATTGACGGTGTAACAATAATTCATGGTCCATCCTATCCATCCCGTTGAAAAAAAACTTCTATCATGTCTCCCCGACATCTGCGTTCATCCAATGCGAACATATTAAAAAAAAAAGTCGTCTCTCTTAATACATCAAGCCCCATGTGCCAATAAGAACACGCGTAGCTCTTCTCTGCACCCCTTCAACCAAGTCTGTGTTCCTCTGTATAGGTATTGGTCTTCAAAACCTTACGGCATACTCCAGTCCAGGACGAACTAAGCGTCGGAAAAGCTGAAGAATGAGTTTAGGAGAACGCAAAGAACCTTTTTAAGAATGAAGCCGAGCATTTTCTAATCCATTTTCTGACCGCCGCTGAACAATGTTCAGAAACTTGGTTCAACTGGAAAACTGGCTGGAAAACTGATTCAACAACTTTCAAATCTTGGTCCTTAAACTTTCAAATCTTGGTTTTAATGTACAATTACTCAAATGGTTAGAAGCTTTCCTAAAAAATCGTAAACAATTCGTTCATTTTAAAGATCATGATTCACCTTTTTCCACTGTAAATTCGGGTACTCCTCAAGGAGCGGTTCTCTCGCCTTTACTATTTTTAGTTTATATAAACGACCTCCCTGAAACCCTCAACTGCACCACTAGATTTTTTGCTGATGATTGTGTAATCTACCGCGCAATTAATGACAGATCTGATCAAGAAACTCTCCAACGTAATCTTGTTTCCATCTCAGATTGGTGCTCATGTTGGCACATGCTTATTAACCTATCTAAAACAGTTTTCATGAGAGCTACACGTATAACTCTTCCCCTCGAATTTTCATACTCGATCAATAACGTAACCATATAAACTTTCTCAATTTAAATATCTGGGGGTCATAATCGCGGCTGATCTCCGTTGAAATAATCATATCGATTATGTCTACCAGAGAAATGCCTCAACAAACTTTTTTTCCTTCGCCGCAACCTCAAACATTCTACTCGTGACGTCCGACTTCTCTGCTACCAAACTTATATTTCTCCCGTTCTTTCTTATGCAGCTGAGGTCTGAGACCCCCACACCTCTAGTAACATCGAAAAACTTGAATCTATCCAAAATAAATCCGCCCACTTTATTCACGACTGCTGGTCATCTTTTCGTTCAGTTTTCGATCTTAAACTCGAACTTAATCTCCATCCACTCGCTGCTAGTGAGACGCTACGGTGAGTAGCGTTCACTCGCTACTCACCGACTTATCTCCCGCTTAGCCATGCTCTTTACAAGATTATTCATGGTCATTTAAATTTCCATACGTCCGGTATTTTGTCTAGGCCTTCCTATATTTCCAATAGACTTGACCACCCCAAAAAATTAAAACCTATTTTTGCCTCTACAGATTGTTTTAAATTCAGTTTCTTTCCCAATACCATAGTTGAATGGAACAAACTCCCCTCTACTATTGTTAACTCCCACATGATCTCCGATTTCTTGTCAAATGTTTCAAAGCATATGTGTAATCTACCGCGTCCTCTTGTTTAGGCCTTGGGCCAACAATATTGTGTATAAATAAATAAATGTTCAGAAAACACCAAAGCCGCTCGTCAATAAGAACTTCCAAATCGGTGACCCTAGATGCATCAAGGATAGTGATAACATTCAGTTCGTAAAAGAAACGTGGGTTGTTCGAACCAAAATGAGCGACCATGCACTTGTCAACGCTAAACGTCATCCTCCATTCATTTGCCCATGTTGCAATCCTGTTTAAGGTCTGGAGCAACTCTCCACATCGCTTTGATTCCCGACAACCCCCATTAGCTTCACGTCATCTACGAATTTGCTAACAATCCCATCGATCAGGAAATTTGACATTTATTTTTACTCGTTCAAAATTAAGACAAAAATTATTAAATTAAGAAAATATTTCACTTAAAAACACAAACTAAATTAATGATAGAGTTTACGATCATTTTAATATATTTTTGGCGTGTGAATTTTATTAGATTTTAGAAAACAAATTTCTCTCTCTGATTTTCCAAATTTATATCAATTATCTGAACCAACATATATATTCTATTATGAAAAAATATATTTAAAAAATGTTGAGAAAGTACTATTTACTGCCGGGGTTTTTTGATATAGCCGCTCATTTTGACATACACATGTACTTGCGTATACGCCGTATGTAGGTTTTTTAAGCTCAATTTTTAAGAGAAAAAATGCCTTTTATTTTTTCCGAAAAATACGAAAATTGATAATCATCTGAAAAATATCTGGTTTAATTTAATTTTTCGAATATCAAAACTGGTTCGATTTCCGGTATCGGCTTCAAAATCGATGACCCTTTCTGATTATCCTAAGATACATGACCAAAAAATTCATACTGCGATGGTGAAAATGACCGACAATTAGCCGAAATCAAGATTTAGGTAAAATTTATTGGTCATTTCGGTCACGCCACGGTCATGTTCAGTATGACATGTTAAAATATTTAAGCATTTCACATCAAAATGGGCTGCGACATGAAATGTCGCCCGTTACGACAAACTTTTTTCTTCCACAAATTTCCACCAAAATATTAAAACTTTCCTTCAAAATCAAATAAATCAAATTTTCACATCACCAATAATCACACACACACAAAAAGATATTAAATATTAAAATTTAAAAAATAAAAGTTACATAAAGTTACATTTGATGCAGTTAAATTAATTGCGGAAAACGAAACTAAAATTTCTGTAAAAGAAATGCAAATATCATCGTTTTTATTTGAAAATATTCAACTCACCTTTTCGATGAAGACAAATAAAATATCTATTAATATAAATATCTAATATCGATGAAGATATATATATATGTATAATATATATATTTTTTAATGTAATTTCATTTTTTTGGAAAAGACTGATTTTACCTTATTTTGAAAATATCGGAAACATGCGTGCTTCGATGAGAGGAAAACGTCCGGTACGTCGTGAAGTATGTAGTTAACTTTAAGTTAATGGACTCTCACAAAATTTTGTGACTGACGGAAAAGAATATGATCCCGAATTAGTAGAAAATATATATGGCATGCAGTACAACGCCGCCTATTTCTAGTTTCAACCACCAATCACAGATCGGGGTCTACGCCCCCTCAGCATTCCTTTCCATTTTATTTGTGTGATTCGTTATTTTTTTTTTTCCACATATATAAATTTTAGTTTCCATTTTCCTAAGAAATTTCAGTTCTAAATATAAAAAAAATTGTTTCCATAAAAAAACCGAAATTTTCCAATCCTTAAAATATATTTTGAAAAATTAATTTCGGTATTTTGATAAATAAATTGAAGTTAGAAAAATTGGTTCGAGGTAAAAAAAAAATTAATAAAAATAATTTAAATTATCTTTTTCATTTGTTCTCTACGGGGTATATATTTTATTTTCTATTTCCCGAGAAATATCAAATTTATACGTAAATTTATAACGCAATTTTTTGTACAAATTCTGGGGCTCCGTTTAAACGAAGAAATTATTATTGTTTTATATAAAAAAATATTCCCAAAAACTGAAATTTTTGAATCTTGAAAAATTATTTTGTAGAATTTTTTCAAAATTTCAAGTAAATTTTGGATTGAGAAAAAGAACATAATAACAATAATTTAAATTGTCATCTTCATGTTTCTGATACATTATTATTATTTTCTCCTATATACAAATTTAAGTTAACATTTTCTTAGAGATTTTCACTTTTATTTATAATACAGTAATATGAAAAAAATATTTCCAAAGAACCGAAATTTTACAAATCCTTCAAAATATTTTGAAACTTCTTTAAAATATTTCAATAAATTAATTTAAGATAGAAAAAGAGATTAGAGATAAGAAAAATAAATAGTAATAATTTTTAAACTATCTATTTCATTTCTTCTATAAGAGAGCGAGAGTATATATTTTAGTTTCTATTTCCCGAGAAATATCACATTTATTTATAATAATAACAAGAAATATTCCCAAAAACCCAAATTTTCGAATCTTAAAAAATTACTTTGTGGAATTTTTTCCAAAATTTTAAAGATGATTCATTTTTATAATTCTCTTCTATATACAAATTTCAGTTTCCATTTTCCTAAGAGATATATCACTTCTAAATATGAAAAAATATATTTCCAAAAAAACCTAAATTTTCAATACTTCAAAAAATTTTTTTTGAAACTTATTTTTCAGTATTTTAATGAATGAATTTAAGATTTAAGTTTTAATAATTAATAAAAATAATTTAAATTATCTTTTCATTTCTTCTAAGTGTATATAGTATTTTAGTTTCTATTTCCCGAGAAATCACTTTTATTTATAATAATATCAAGAAATGTTCCCAAAAACTGAAATTTTTTAGTCTTGAAAAATTATTTTGTAGAATTTTTTTCACAATTTTAATGCATAAATTTAATTAGTACAAATCTAAAACAAATATAATTAAGTTAGACACATTTATACATTTATACAGAAAAGACATGACAACAACTTTCTAATTGAAAGTTAGCGGATGGGGGGACCGTATAAAAACTTAAATTTGTTTATTTCATGACACGTTGTATTCTCACTCTCGGAACTGGTACAGAGTGATTCTTGAACACATTTTGACCATTTTTTGAATTACCTCTACGACGAACGCTTGATGAGATAAAGGCCGCATTAGGACTTATAGGACACCCTGTATACCCGACTGTTCCATATTTGCTCAATGTACTATATATAAATTTTAGTTTCCATTTTCTCGAGAAATATAACATTTGTTTATGATGGTATCGAAAAATATTCCCAAAAAAACAAAATTTTTCAATCGTTAAAAAATATTTTTGGAGAATTTTTTTAATATTTAAATAAATAAATATATTTAATTTTTTTTTAATATTTTGATTTCAAATTTTTTTAAATAAATTTAATTCCTTAGAAAAACAATAAAAATAATTTTTTGTTATCATTTGTGTGATTCATTATATTTTTCTTCTATATCCTCTTCGCTCCGGCCGCATTTTTAAAGGTTTTAAATTATTTTAACCGTGGTCCAGAGTTTTTTTCGGGGGCGGCGGCTCTTCGTTGGAGGAAGGCCCCTGGATGTTTGTCTTTTGTGGTTTTTGTATAGCTTATAAGTTTTGTTAAAAAGCTGAATTCACAGGGGCGTTACTAGCACCTCGACATATGACTGCAAAATGTTAAACGGTTACCAGCAGGGCCGTAATTAGGTCGGAGCAGCCGGGGCACTGCCCAGGGCCTCAGAGCAGAATAGGGGGGCCCAAAAAGTTAACCAAATAGTACTCACTTAAATGGTTCTATTAAAGATTAATTAATTAATTATTATTTTTTTTCTTTTTAAAGAGCACTTTGACGTACAATAAACACGAATCTGTCAAAAAAAAATTTTTTTTAATAGTCAGTTTTGGCTCGGGTGTGAAGAAGATAAAGTGTATAAATTTTAGTTTCCACTTTCCCAAAAAAATTCACATTCATTTCATCTAAAACTATTCCCAAAAAATCGTAAATTCCTTAAAATACGTATATACGTAATACGTATTTTGGAGAATTTTAATATTTTGATAAATAAATTAAATGCTGGAGATAGAAAACAACGTAACGAAAATTGATATACATTATTCTTCATCCCACGGCCACAATAAATTTGAAATGTGAAATATTGAAGGTTGATATTATAGAAAATTTCATTCACTTTCACTGTTTCCAAACGGCAATTACCTTCTCTGTAATTACGCTAAAAACTACTCATGATACCTGAGGACGAGCATGAGCGATGCTGCCGATAATAGGAGAATTTTCGGGTAAAAAATGAAGTTTTTGGAGTTTCCATTTTCTCAGACAATGGATGGCTTTTAAGTTATTCAAAGCTGAAAGATTCGAAACAAAAGCTCTTTTCGTGTCTATAATTTTAAGTGTTTTACGTGGGTGCGTTTGTATCGCTTGATCATCATCCTATTGCGGTTTATAACGAAGCTTTTCAATGGCCGAATTCATCGGGATTCATTGAGGGCGACACACAACAGATAAAATAATAATAATGATGAAACGTTACGGATTCATTAGGTTATTACTCAAATTCGGCTTCATCACCTACAAGCGCCAAAAAGAGAAGTTGAAGTACAATTTTCTTAATCTTATCGGGAACTTTAAGACATTTAATTGGGAAAGTTTTGGCGCGAGAAGACAATTTTATCAGATGGCCTGAAAAACTTCATTATTTTGGAAACTAAGAAATGACTTTTTGAGAATTTTCTACCCCAATTTGACCATTTTCCGGGAATTTGTTTAATAGTACGTCGTCTTTTCGACAGGACAGCAGAGTATCTTTCGATTAGAAATCCCATATTTAATCGTTAATCTCCAGTTTGAATAACGTAATTATAATCTGAATTTTAATGAGTGGGACTTTGAATATACTTGTTGACTATTGCTGGAGATGTTGATCGATACGATGGCTGGATATTGGCTAAATACTGACACGTGCTGGCTTATTTGGAGTGAATGTGTGTTCCACTAGCTGACATTAAATATCCATTATAGACCATATATTCATTTCTTGATGATGTAGAAGATATATACCCTAATAATTTGATAGATGCTTTAGCTTTAATAGGGATATCCACTTGTACTTGAACGCTTCTAACCGTTTTTCCAAAACTTTATTTCGATAGGATAATAATCATTTCAATACATCTATATGTATATGTGTGTGTGTATTCTATCATCAGTTTAAATTATGCATTTTCATTATTGAGATATCTTATCAAGTATTGACTGCGATCAAATTTGAATCATTAACTACTTAAGTATTTGCAAAAATACAGTTTCTGCACCGGACTCTGCCATTTTTATCGCTTACTTTTTGTTTTATCTATGGTTTTTTACTGTAAAATTATAAAAATTATAAAATTTTATAATAAATTTAAAGTTGATTAAATTTAATAAAATGAAAATTAATACAATTTATAAACTTTATTTGTTATTTTAAGACGAAATTACGTATAAGGTCGTGGACATCGTTTTAACCCTTCAATGCATCGTGTGTGTGTCTGATAAGCTACAAACAGTATTTGGTACCCTTTCGGTTAATATCAAAGAGCGGTATTTGGTGTCCGTCATGGTAATTCATGCCTAGTACCAGTACGGCCGCCCTAAGATGTGTGTGTGACAGATGTGGTTGCACCGGGCCCTGACTCACGGAAATAGGAATGAAAAATTTATTAATTTTATTTGTGATTATAAAACAAAACTGCGCTTAAAAAAATTCTAGAAATGTTCATTTATATATATAATCTAAATAATAGTGAACATTGTATGGGGCATATACCATGAACACAAGTTCGTCTTAGGAGGACCATTGGCCCTCGGTGAAAGTGATTCTTCTGAGGCCCCTTAACTGACTAGAAATGCTTGCTTACTAATTTAAATGTTTAACTTCGAGAATCTTAATCAGATCTCACTATCATGGCAGCCCTCTGGGCCATACTTTAAAATGGCACTGACCGTAAAGAGAGAGGGGGGGGAGGATTATTTCCGCGTCGGGCACCACTTCCGGTGAGGGCTGTCCTGACTACTAATGTTCGATCCTAAACTCGAAGTAGAAATTAAATTAGATTTCAACGAAAAAAAAATTGCTGGATTGGTGAAAGACCAAATAAAATATCAAATATATATTCTTTTGAAGATATTATTCGCTCATTTTCAGTGCGTAGAACAGATGGCAGCACTTCCGAACACTTCATACGCTCTACAAAATACTAGATACATGCGTAATGTTTTCAAGCTTCCGCAGCAAAATATTTCAACAATACAATAATCACCTCTGCAGGAGTATCATTTCCATTGAATCATTTTTTGATCATTTTTGTCGCACCGCGGTCATTTTCTGCACACGATGACTAATCAGACCGGGACCTACAATTTATTGCCGATTCCAAACGGCACGCTTGTTTTTTATACTCGTCGAGGGGTTGGTGCGCTAACCCCTCGGTGAGGGACTCCCTGCGGTAGCAATATTCTCTGTGGTCATGTCGCCGTTTCTGTTGTACCCCTGTGTCAGGAAAGATTTCTGACAAAGACGAACCGGGTATCGAACTCGCGACACCTTTTAACGTCCTTTGGTACTTTAGGCGAGTATCTCATCGACCTGGGCTGCCGCGCCCCATTTCCATTGGGATAGACCAAACTTGGTGTTCAAGAAATAAAATATTTGCATCTCTGCTAATATAATAAGGCTTAATAATATCTAATATAAATTCTTACACATAGTTAAGCTGCATATCTTACCGCTGACTAAATCAAAATCCACTCGCACAATTTCAATCTTTCACCGATTTCGGTTCCACCAATTCCGATACAATCCATTAATTGTATCCGGGATATTTAAGGATAAAAGAAGTAATTCCATAATTACATAAAAACGAATATAACATCCACAGCCATTTTCGAATCTATCCATACTAAAAAATTACTGATGACCTAGAGCAGGGGTTCTCAAACCTTTGTCAGAGGCACCGCGAGTGGAAGAAGTTTGAGAAACCCTGACATAGAGCCGGATCGCCCCCCCCCCCTACTTTACTAGAAATGCCTGATTACCAATTTACATGCTTACTTTCGAGAATCTTAACCAAATGTCAGTGACACCCCCGATAGTGCCCGGAAGAGCTCGTACGTTAAGATATCATTGACCATAAAGGGAGTTCCATGATTATTTCCGCAACGAGCACTGTCTCTGCAAAGGGCTGTCCCTTCGATCTTAAACTCGAAGTACGTTAAAAATTGCGTAATTCAGACTTCACGTAAAAAAATTCTTGCTGAATCGGTGAAAGAGACCAACCAAACACCAAAAATATATTTATTAAACGTATTATTCGATCATTGTCAGTGCGGACAACAGATGGCAACACTTTCCGAACACTCATCACGCAAAAAATATTATACGAATGCGCAATGCTCACGATTTCTCAACTCGAAAAATATTTCCACACCACTTACTTCTCTTTAGGGGTAATATTTTCATTGGCCAATAGACGAGAGTTTGGATTCAAGAAATAAAATATTTGCATTTCTGCCCCCAAACATAATAAGTGATTAACAATAATATCTAAAATGATACATTCTTATTAAATAGATAATCTATTGACCTAATTATAAAATCTCCTCACAGTTCCAATCTGTTGACCAAATTAAAATCCATCCGCACGATTCCAATCTGTTAACCAAATTAAAATCCATCCGTACGGTTCCAATCTGTTGACCAAATTGAAATACATCCGTACGGTTTCAATCTGTTGACCAAATTAAAATCCATCCGCACGATTCCAATCTGTTAACCAAATTAAAATCCATCCGTACGGTTCCAATCTGTTGACCAAATTGAA
Source organism: Pholcus phalangioides (assembly GCF_987345545.1). Taxonomy (NCBI): domain Eukaryota; kingdom Metazoa; phylum Arthropoda; class Arachnida; order Araneae; family Pholcidae; genus Pholcus; species Pholcus phalangioides. Next base: position 32,597,488 of record NW_028301610.1, on the reverse strand, counting down.
ATACATCCGTACGGTTTCAATCTGTTGACCAAGTTGAAATCCATCCTCACGGTTTCAATCTGTTGACCAAGTTGAAATCCATCCGCAGTTCCAATCTGTTGCCCAAATTGAAATACATCCGTACGGTTTCAATCTGTTGCGCAAATTAAAATCCATCCTCACGGTTTCAATCTGTTAACCAAATTAAAATCCATCCGCACGGTTCCAATCTGTTGACCAAATTGAAATCCATTCGTACGGTTTCAATCTGTTGACCAAATTGAAATCCATCCACACCGTTTCAATCTGTTGACCAAATTAAAATCCATCCGTACAGTTTCAATCTGTTGACCAAATTAAAATCCATCCTCACGGCTTCAATCTGTTGACCAAGTTGAAATCCATCCGCAGTTCCAATCTGTTGCCCAAATTAAAATCCATTCTCATGGTTTCAATCTGTTAACCAAATTAAAATCCATCCACACCGTTTCAATCTGTTGACCAAATTAAAATCCATCCGTACAGTTCCAATCTGTTGACCAAATTGAAATACATTCGTACAGTTCCAATCTGTTGACCAAATTGAAATACATCCGTACGGTTCCAATCTGTTGACCAAATTAAAATCCATCCGTACAGTTCCATCTTTTCATCAATTTCGGTTCCACAAATTCTGATAAAATTCAGAGATTATATCCGGGATATTTAAGTATAACTAATAATTCCATATTAATATAAAAATGGATATAAATAACATCTGTAACCATTTCGAATTTTCAGGATGGACCCATACCGATTCCCGATGACCTACTATTTCTTCATAACACTTCATAATTCATAGGTATGGCAAAAAAAAAAGATATTCAACCTAAAAAAGTCGGTAAAAAGCTATATCCTGGAGGAATATACGTAATGTATAGTATATATTTTATATATACATGTGTGTTTGTACACTCAAGATATCCGTCATAAAGTACACTTACCTCGACTAGCATAAGTTTACTCGCGGTCACTACGAAGAGTGCTATATACGTACTACTATTTTATGGAGAATTTGGGGATATTGGTCGCGAAGTTCAAGTATAAATAATAATAATGTTATTAAATATTTCTTATTTACTTGGTTATGGAAAGGCTGGAGCAAACGTTTAATCGTCTTATTTCGTATATGGTTGTTTAATCAAGCTATTTAAAGAAACGTGTCCCTTATGATAGTCCCTGATGTTTGGAAAATTTCCATGATCCCTACAGTAGAATCCGTAATAGATAAGGATTGGAAACATCATTTCGCTATCATTTTTTTCTTTTTAATGTTTTTATTATTTTTAGAGCTAGGCATTTCTCCTTCCTTAATAAAGACGGTTAAGCAAAAAAATGCTCTACTTGGCCATAAATGTTTGCCGCGCTTATTTTTCTAGAACAAATTCATATCCCAGACATAAGAAGCAAAAAAAAAAAAAAAAAATTGGCTTTCTTATTTTTTTGATATGCTCTTAACGTAAATGCACGCTAACGTAAACTTTCTTGTTGTGATTGAAATCATTTCAGTCATCTTATATCTTTGGACCTTTTTTTTCGCATTTGTGGGACCTTTACTCCTCAAATGTCAAGGGCAAAAGGTATGAGAGAGAGATATTAGCTAGCCTTTTTTTTTGGATTTTTTTTTTTCCCATCCGTTAAGACCTAAAGACCCAGAAATGGATGAGCAGGTGTGAGAAATCTTTAAAAAAGGCCATGCCGAGATGTACAAAGTCCTACTGAGATGAGAGAATTATAAGTAATCTTTTTCTGGTTGAGTAAAAAGTTCGGGAATAAAGCTCAGTGTCCAAAGATGTTTCAGGAAAGAAACTGATGTGTTTCTTACATCTTCGAGTTTGCATTCTCCTGGCACGTTTCAAAACTTAGACTATACTGGGTGTTAAAAGTATCCAAAAGAAAGGACTTTTATTACTTCGAGGAAACACAGATTCTTAGTTATTCAAGTGCTATGCAGTCAGGGTATTGCTCGATTTTTTTCAAGGCTGTTCTTGCGTACTGTCGACAACTGCTTTGTGACGCTTTCTGCGCCAGTCGCGTGTTGACTGCCAGTGAGTATTGACGCTACAATGTTAAACTGGGTCCATACCCGCAGCACAAAAACCGGTTTTAGGGTGTGGCTGGCAAAAAAAAATTGACCATTAAAATACATTATGTGCTAGCCACGCCTCAAAACCGGTTTTTGCGCTACGTGTTTCCACTGGTGTGGACCGAGCTTTAAGCCGGGTTTTCCTAGGAGCAGGTTACCTGCACCGTGTGCAGCGTGAAAACGCTGATTGGTTAAAAACGTGAATTTCAGGTTTTTAACCAATCAAAAACCTTTTCCTAGGAAAACTCGGCTTTGGGTTTACTGCATGATTTGACTTGCTATATCTAAGTCGATGAGTCGAATTTGCAGCATCTCACATAATTTGTAACAGCGTATCAGTTAACGTATGTGCCTACACGGGCACAGCCCGGGAGGGAGCCTCCAGTGAAAAAAAGGCCTCGTGATAAAAAGATCTGGTTCCAGTTTTCTAGAATGTCTGTGAACTCATAGACAGCTATTTCTAACCAGAGGTAGGGGTTTCAGAAAAATCACCTTGTCCGGGGGGGGGGGGGGGGGAAAGGCTACAATGTTCTAAAGACAACCCTGCAGTGTACCACTGTGTGTGCAGCAGTTGATTTAACCCCCTCACCGGCATTAACAAGATTATCTCTCGCTTCCATAAAAGAATTTCATTTCAGTATTTTCCTCGGGTAAATGATCCCCATAATAAGGGAACCACGGGCGAATGATCATAATGGTAATGAAAACAAGGGTGAATGATCACGATGGTAATGGAAACAATGGTGAATGATCACGATGGTAATGGAAACGCTGGTGAATGATCACGATGATGAGAGAACCTCAGGTAAATGATCGCTAGGAAAGGGAGCTGCAACTTTTTTTATTGCAAATTGTGATACCAAAGGAACAATTTTACAAATTTCGACAGAATGGAGCTAAAAGAAAATCTCTCACGAAACTGTATAGATCATACCTGAATACATCAAACATATATGTTCGGCTTTCAACTATTCAGAAAAGACTATATATCACTGATATAGAAGCTAATTTCTTATCTGAAGGATCGAACTTTCTAAAGCCTAAAATTGGGTACTTGAATTTAAAAAAAAACAAATGAATGCACCACAGTTTCGGAATATGATTTCATTTTTATAAAATTCCACGGTCGTGTGTGTTCTTCGGAAAATAAAGTCTTTAAAATTTTCCGGTAAAATTTCAGTAAGTAGTTTGCGTGTTTCGAATGTTTTCAATTCCTGTTTTCGGAGCAAACTCTTGAGGGGGTTAGAGAAGAGCAATTGGAATTTCTTCCCCCTCGCAATTTATAATTGAATCTATTCGAGAGTGAACCGAAGAAAATTAGAACAAACGTTAATTTCGACGAAATGAGCTCTGGGAATTTAAACGCTCTCTTTCGGGGGAGGGGGGGAGGAACAAATATGCAAATTCAAATAGACAACACGCAATCGTTCATTTGATCTACGCCTTTTATAGACGTGGTCCCTCTCTCTCTCGAACAGACTTACTGATCAACAAGAAGTGATTAAACGCGTCGTGGAAGACAGTGACGCTGGAAAAGAGTTTAAAACATTGCTTGGGTGTCTGTCTACGTACCTGGAGATCCTAATCAAAATATCCTTTCCAGGCTTTCCTGGATATACCTTTTGGGAAACTGTGGAGTTGAGGGGGAAAGGAGAAAGCTCTTTCGAGATTCAGTTGATTTTCTACAGCTGACCTGTCGTTTGAGCACACGAAGCTAGCTTCCAGATTCTAATTGGAAGCTCTGAAAGGCAAGCCACAAAAGGGACGAGATCCCTTGTTAATACTCGATTGTGTTGGAAAGGAGCTGCTGCTGGTGGTGGCATGATGTTGAAAGCTCGCTGCACGAATTATCCCTCACTAGATTTCCCTCGAAGCCTTGTCAGGAAGAATACTACCAGAAAGTGAACAACGTATATTATCTGTGTGTATCGAACAGCAATTGCATTCCGTGCGCTGTTTGCCTAAAGCCCGAGAGTGCCTCGTACAGTATCTTTAATGAAGCTATACGCCAATTGTTCGGAAAATTTTAGCAGTTTTTGGAAGCTTTTTCGATCACACACACTCCCGAATCAAAATGTCAATTAGATGATTGCTGTTAAAAATTATTTGACTCTTAGTAGTCATAGAAATTTTTCGATCAGGTTCGTTAGAAAGCTGAAATAACAACGCATGTGGCAAGTACTCGGAACCACACGAGTTTCTTGAGGATCATTTAAATGCTCAATCTCGAAAATTTTAACGAGATCTCATTTTTGCGTGGCTTCCTCCTCTGCACTTCGGTCAGTAGCTCCCGGGCCGGGCCCATGCGTTAAGACGACACTGTCTTGAACATCTTTCAATATCGTATCTTACAGTAAAAAATACTGTATACTAAGGGTACTTAACCACTAGGAGTGTGCGTTCCACTTCATTGGTTTGAAAACGTGTCGCGGGCCATTTAAGCGATCTGAAACTGTGCGGCAGGTAACTTAAGTGATCTGTAAATGTGGCGTGGGTCACTTAAGTGATGTGGAACTGTACCGCTGGTAATTTGAGTGATGTGGAACTGCACCATGGGCACTTAAGTGCTCTGGAAATGTCCCGCAAGCCACTTTAGTGTTGGAAAACTGCACCGTGGGTCAATTAAATGATCTGTAAATGTGCCACGGAGTGTTTAAGTACTTTAGAATTTTGCCGCAAATTATTCAAGGGATGTGTCAGATTAATTTTTGTCAAAATATTTAATTGCATTAGTTGGCATTTCTCAATTAAAAAAAAATTAAAACGCATTCTCCACCAAGAGTCAACTGACAGGGATTCTAGCCTAGAGGCTGGGAGCGAGAGAGAATCTCGACTACATTTTTTAAACAATTTCTAAGAATTCTAGGAGTGCATCACTTCCTAGTCCTTAACAAAAAAAATCCAATCCTTAAGCTCTTATTTAGTCGTTAGCTAAGAACGAAAAAGAAATATTTTACTTGAGCAAATTTGAATAACCGACGAGCCGATCTTAATTTCCGAACAAGTTCTGTTTCAAGCCGGGCTCACACCCGCAGAAATCCGCAGTATTCCACAGCACAAAAACTGGTTTTGAGGTGTGGCTGGCACAGCACGGGTGATTTTAATGGTAGATTTTGCCCCCACTCTAAAACTAGATTTTGCGTTGCGGAGTAATGCGGATGTAGACCCGGCTTAGGATGAGGAGGTTATACACTCCTGACTCGGGATGGGGGAGCAGTAAAAAATCCTGGAGGAAGAGGAGCCCCGCCAAAGCCCCCCCCCCCCACCAAAGACTGCTCATTTAGGAGACTAATGAATTACTAAAGTAATGTGAACTAAAGTAATAGTGGGTTTTTTCTCCTCCATATTATTCGGCTCTTAGTAGGGTGGTCACCATTATGTCCAACCCCTCCTCTTGATACAAGACTGGCCATACTTGTATGTCAGTGTCTGCCAACAAGGCGTGAGTCTTATATCTTTCATATGACATATCTGTAAACTTATAGAATTTTAGACTTCGTTAAGCAGCCGAAGTCACAAAATTCAAAATCAACGTAAGAATCTCGCGCGATAGAATTGAAACTTCTAGGTTTGACATGACTATATTTACCTCAATTTAATTAAATTTTAATTATTTAAAATTGAATTTAGAAATTTTAAATTAAATTTAAAATAAGATTGTTCTTGTTGACCCTTTTTTAATCTTAAATCTTACCTTATCTTTGTTAAATCTCTTCCCCTAAACTTGACCCACTTGATCTAATTGCCCTAATTGACTCCCAAGACACCATTCACCCTGTAGAATTCTAACGAGCTTGGCTTCATAAGGAATTATAATTGAATTCGTTGTAAATTCCATGTGTGGCAGATTTGTTCACTAAAAATTTCTGGTTGTAATTGGAGTTGGCACTAAATCAGAGGGGGTTGGGGGCTTTAGTACAGGAGTGAAGAGTAAGAAGAAAAAGTGAAGTGCTCTGGATGTATTCTGCGTTATGACAGCGCAGCCAATTAGGAGCTGGTACTGTGATGTCATAAAACTTGCGTTCGCGGGGGAAATATACTCTAATGTTACTAAGGGGTGCGGCGTCACGGGGGAGGGGGTAGGGATAAGTAACAAACTGTCTTTGTCAGACACAAACCGTCCAAACCTATCTCCCACCATTTTTATTTTCTTGCACTGCGGAATGTCTATTGACACCTCCTCCCCCACCAACACCACAACAACCCATCTGCTTCTCAGAGCTTCAACACACAATCAGTTCTACTTCTACAGAACGGGTTTTGAGCCAAAAAAGAAAACGTTTCACATTTTGTGACGAATTTCCTTCCTCTCACAAAAGCTCACTCCCCTGACTAAAGAAGTTTCACTTCAAAAATCTATTCGATGTATATTTAACCCTTTTTTTTACGGCCCCTGATATTCTCCGGTCCGCTGGACTTATCACAATTGCTCAATCCGGCCCTGATTAAGATTAAACATTATATAATTCTAACGAGTAAGGCCAAATAACAGGTTTTACTGTATTACTAAATTAATATTATAAAAAGTCGAGATTTAATATGTCTTAATTCTCAATGTTCATCGACAATAAACTTCGTAGGATTATGGAGGGTGTTCCATTGATTCAAATGACATCAAATTTCGCCAACAGGCACATCAATTGATACAAATTAGAAATAATGTAAAATTTTCGTTACGTTTAAAGCACTTCCAGAGAAATATTATTAAAAAATATTCTTTAATACATATTGGTTATATTAGCCGCTATTGAAAAGTGATTCATTTAATATTTCATCTAGCAGTACAAACTATTTGATATCTTTGTTTCCATCGATGAATTTCTGATAAAATAAAAACAGAAATGATCCAGTATATTATCCACACATCTACACGTTCCTTCTTTTTTCTTGACTATCAGAACAAAGAATTTGCACTTAATCCATATCTCATCACTAAAACTGTCTAACTTTGAACAACTTGACGCCTTTTTTTCTTCCTTTATTGGGTTACTATTTGCGTAAATATACAAAACTATATTTATTTATTTATTTCTAAAGACACGTGCCAACACTCGGCAGTCTCTTCTCGAGAGTTTGTTGATATTTTGGAGATGGATATGAAAACAGAAATGCTATAATCGGTTATGAAATGTTATTAAAATAACTCGATGCTCTGTTATTATTTTTATACAGTAACAAAAAGCAACTACGAAAATTGATTTAGAATTTAATTATGATTTTAGCTATCATTTAAACGTTTATTTTTCAATAAAACCTCTCTTTTGGGGTCACCGGTGGGACAAAAAAAATCGTCCGTAAAGGAGGGGGTGACCTTTAATCAGGGGTTTGAAATACATTGCATTTATTATACAAATAATATATTTAAATTTACATATCATACTTTTATTATACAAGTGGAAATTTTTATTTGGCCTTAAAAGAGGAGTGACTGCATCTGAGGGGTTAAGAGGGGTTTTACTGTATTACTAAATATTAATATTTTATGAAAAAGTCGAGATTTAATATTCTTTAATTCTCAAAGTTCATCGACATTAAACTTCGGAGGATTGTGGAAAGTGTTCCATTATTTCAAATGGCATCAAATTTCGCCAACCGGTACATCAATTGATAATGCTATTGCGAGAAACCAAGGGGGACATATCAAATACAGGCCCATGCCGATTAATGTGATCACATCGGGATTCGTGGTTTCTGATAACAACCACCGAATGGTAACTAAATCCTAATAAGTCCTGTTTGCAAGAACATACGTTTGACAATACATTCGTTTGGTAAAACGGGACGTATGGTAAACTTTAAAACCAGACATGGCCCAGGCTCTGTAGCATGGGGATATATGCACTGCACCCCAAGGGGTTGGGCCATGCTGGAGAGAACTGAGTGCGTGGGGCTAGAAGGCCCGAATGCCAAATGCCCCGAGCCCTCCGGCCTAGCACTCCCGATTAGGACTACAGGCCGCGAGGCCATACCGCTATCGCAGATTACGGAGCCTGCAGCATCAACCCCCCCCCCCCGAGACAAGCCCAGGACCCATGAGCCCATAGACCCCTCTCCCCAGCAACCCGTGCCCCGCAATTCCCCAGGTCGCTTTATTGACAAGTAAATATATTTACATCTGACGTGCAAATCATTGGCCATCGCAAGGCCTGCTGGAGTGTCCACATTATTTTCACTCTCCGATTCGTGACGAGATAGTTTCACTTCTCGTCGGGTGGTTCGGGATAGTTGCACTTCTAAGATTTCAGTTCATGTCAGCACTTTGGTAACATAGTCTCTATGTTGCCAACACGGTTGCTGAGCCACTTCTGCAATGGCTAGTTGGCTCTGGTTTCACTATCCTTCCCGTGTCCAGAAAATATGCTGGGTCACTTCTGGAACAATGGATGGTTGGCTCTGGTGAGCCCTCAATATTCTTCGTGTGGCCAGCCCAGGTGTTAGGCCACTTCCGTAATGGCTGTTTGGCTCTGGCAAGCCCCCCCCCCCTGTACTTTCCGTGGCCATCCCAGGTGCGGGGCCACTTCTGCAATGGCTGGTTGGCTCTGGTGAGCCTTCACTGCCCTTCCATGCATGGTAAACTGGTATTGGTAAACCGGGACAACTGCTGTTCTTTCCCACATAGTTGGTTGCCAAATGTTAAAAATCGTTCCTATATATTTTTCTTTTTCTTTTCTAAAACGGGACTTTTTCCTCCTGGAACTAAAGTCCTACGTTTTTCTTATTCAGCCATTGTGAGGCATTAGAATGGAACTGTCTAATGCAGGGGTTCTCAACCGGTGCTCCGCGGTGACTCGAGGAAAATAATATAAATCAGTAAATTTGATAGATAAATACATAAGAGGCCTACAAGGTTCTGCCATAAAAAAAAATGTACAAAAAAGGGCTCCTCGAGTCAAACAGGGCTCCGCCATAGAAATTATATACTGGATAGGACTCCGCTAGTCAAAAAAGGTTGAGAACCGCTGGTCTAATGTATATCACGAATTGGGAGACTTCTTTTAATGTACAATACGTTTCATGGATCAATTGAGAATGTCTTTGATCAATTGATCAATGTCGACATCAAATCAAATGTCGGAAAAAAAAATTTGAATCTGATCAACTGAAAAAAACTGAAAAAGAACTGAAGGTAAGTCCTTGTTTTCGTCATACATTTGCCTTCATTATAGGAAGGCCATTGCGCAAAAGCAGATGCACACGTACATGGATCACAGCGAATACTACGCACTGGTTGCGACACTAAGTACAAATGAATAAACGCCAGAACTGTGCCACCGGACTTATCCCGTTGCCGAGATCTCTTCCAGCCCAGCTTCGTTGTATAATCTGGAACACCGACATTAAGTACGATCTTCTTCAAGCCTCCTACACAGTCTTGCAGCCTGATAACGATAACTTACCGGAAAAGAGAAATAAATTTGGATGAACCTTAGCTTCACACTGCGCAAAAAAGAAAAACTTTCGACGGGAAAAAATTTATAACTATCCGAAGTCCCGATAACTATAAACGAATTTTTTCCCATGTTATGATGTTGGTCCGCTCCGTTCTGTGCAAAAGTGATAACAATACCCAAATGACAACATAATCCATGAATTCTAATTACGGGATGAATGGAATGGACCATGAGTACATCTATCCGTAAACGTCAATCAACTGCTTCGACAAGGCAGGGCCGGAACTAGAGGTAGAGGGGCAGGGGGAGGGACAACTGCCCTGGGCGACAAAATTTAGAAGGGGACAGTTTTAGGTTTGAACAAAGAACACCGTTGCAAAATCATCGAACTTTTAAAGTTGTGGGGGTGGCTGAATCATGTTTGCGCCCCGGGTGGCAAAAATCCTAGTTACGGTCCTGGACGAGGAGACACCAGTATCGTTTAGTAAGGGACAATTCCAGGTTGTGGTATCCCAGGGAGTTTTTCCTCTAATAGAGTTGTTAATAAATGGAATAGCTTACCTCCGGTGGTCGTGAATTCTAACACAATACTAATACATTTAAAAAGAAGTACGATAAACATAGTGAGATAAATCGAGAAGCTATCCATACTTAGATAAGACAACCATAATCTTTTTTATGAGCAGTGTATTATATATATATTGTTGAATTATTATTTTTTGGTGATATATGCTTTTATACTAGGTTGCTGTATTTTGGTTACATATCCGAATTTGGTTCCATTTGGACCTGTCCAACGCCCTCCTCAATCCTCTGAGTCGGGTAAGTTTGATGTTGATAAACCTGTATTTAGGTTGCGTGTTGTTTAATAATAGAATCAGTAATCCCACTTTCAATCTGGTATTTACGGAACGTTTAAGCTGCAGTGATCGATGTTTACTCCTTGTGAAAGGGGGTTTTGACGGGTATTATTAAACAGAATGGTGAGTGTTCTGATGGTTTTCATTGCTGGATAGCTAAGTAGAAAACTTGCTTTACATTTTTAGAAATAATATTGAATTCGCTTCTCCACACACGCGTTTTATTCAGATACGATTGAAATAAATAATGAACTTCTCTATATTTAAGCTGTCTTTTCTATGATTCTTTATTTTAGAAATACATAATGGAAAACAGATACAGTAGTCTCGAATGTTCGAGTTTCCGGATAATCCGAGGCACTGAATTTTTTCTCCCTCCAATAGAGCCCAATTTTATTTTTTTTCCCCCTGGAATACTACGCTGTACGTATGTGTTGTATAATAATAATTTCAATTTCAAAGGAACTAGGCAAACCCCAACCCTATAACGGGTAACTGGTGTAATAAAATATTAGACTCCCTTGAGTGGACGTATACCATTTTACTTTCGGGTGGTCGCTGAGAGAAAGGAGCAAGTTTGGCAATTTTCTTCGTAATGGTGGATAATGACACGTCCCCTAATTGCTTACGTAAAATCATTGGAAAGGCAATTGAAAGCTAAGGGCGTCTCAGCGTTACCACCAATCTCATCCCCAACTCTTCTCAATGGTGGATTGAGAAGAGTTGATCGTCTCTTGACCTTCGCCCTCTTTCACATTCTTCATTTTTTGAAACACATCGTATGGCAAAAGATGACGTCACTCTCCGTTATCCATACGAAGATTTTTAACAGCTGGCTCCTTAGAGCTCATGAAAGGAAAGGGTGAAGTTCGTTAAATTTGTAATCTAGTGCGCTCACCTGGCAAGTGAGAGAACGTGGGTTCGATTCTCCGCAACGGCAGTTGAATATTCTTTCTTTCCTAAATTCATCTTCGCATCAGCAGCTGTTAAAAACCTATCAGAAAAACTGATGGAAGAGGACGGCACTACACATAACAACATTATACAAAAACAAACTTCACTTCAGGTTCACCACATGCATATTCCAACATGTACCAATTCGCTAGAAGTTCCGCAGAGGAACATGGACGAGGTTCATGTGTAGTTTAGTAGCAGTAGCTGTGTTAAAAACCTTTGTACATCGTATGGTATCTATATCTTGTTCAAGAATTAAAAATATAGTAAGTATGATAGTATCTTGTTTTAAGTAAACCAACATTTATCGAGACTATACTGTATATTTAAAATACAATCATAATCTCGTATATCTGCCACATACAAAGAGAATAGCGTATTAATTAGGATGAAATTAATGTTCTATTGGGAATAACATGTCTTGTTGGGGAAAATCAAACTGTTTATTATAGAATCTGTCTCGACAGCTTTGATAGCCTAATAGGCAACTCTTTAACAATTTACTCCTTAGATTATCTAAAACATATTTTCTGATGTGATACATAGATAGTTAGCGATATATGAGAGCCACTTGGCTATTAACCCTCCTTGGCGGTTCAGAGGTTTTCAGCACATCGTTGGTACAGTTCGTACTCTATAGCGCCTCCCCCGCAATGAGGAAGGTCCCTGAATGTTTGTTCCTTCGCAGTTTCTGTATAGCTTCTGAATTCTGCAGAAAAGCCGAATTCACAGGGGACTTCCTATTATCGTGAGGGGCCGTTGTGACAATGATGTACCGTTCGACATAAGTCCGCGTCAGGAAACAACAGTACTTCCACCTCGGGCATAGGACCGCAAAAGATTAAGAAACACAGTAAATTTGATTAATTAAAATTGCATTTTTGGGTCAAAAGTGTGCGGTTTTGTGAATTTTATGCAAATTTAGAACAACAAATTCACATCGTAAATCTATTAGAAACATTTTCAAAATTGCGACACGTAATTTAAAAACGCTACTAAACTGGAGGAATGTTTTGATACAAAGCTTTTTCAAAGCCAGTGATGCATCATCGCTGGTAGAATCACTGGAATAACCAAATAAATAACAAATTACATGCCATCAAGCTCACATTTGGCAATTGGCGAACGCCAATGGCCAAGCCAAGTGTGGGCTGCAGGACCAACCGAAAGGAGGAGATTTTGCTTGCCCGGTTGCGTATAGGACACAGTCGCCTCACGCAATCATATTTATTACAAGGGGAGAGTCAACCGGAGTGCCCACATTGTCAATGTCCATTGACCATTGCTCATGCTTTTACTTGTTCACATCATCGTCATCATTTTACGATTGCTTTTGGTCAGAATCATCTTTCACTTCCTGACATTTTATCTGACCATTGCGAAGCATCTCGCATTTTTAAACCCATTAAAGCCATTGGTTTATACGACAAATTATAGTTTTTCACATTCCATGTGTGTCATTGTTTTACGTTTCACGTTGCTTTTTATCATGAGCAGTTTTATTTTTTTGACATGACAAGGACAATTTTTCTTATTTTTATATAATTATTCGTTTTGGCGCAGTTTGACCAAATTGGTCCTTGCGCCAATAAATCCAAAACCCAATCCAAATTGCGACACGTAATTTAGAAACGCTACTGAACTGGAGGAATGTTTTGATACAAAGCTTTTTCCACAGTATCAAAATAAAAGACAGTGAAGAACAATTTATGCGTTTTTTGTTTATTTCTTCTTTTTTAATGACAATCAACCCCCTCGTATTACGGCTTAATCAAGAGTCTCAATTTGGCGATAGACTTTTACATAAAGCTCAACGAAAAAAAACATTCGAAGACGATAACTTAATTATAATCACATAAATGTTTTACCCTCATCATTACATGTACCTGACATCTTGGCTCTCATTTGGAAGAAAGCATATCGATTTCAATCTTTTCCGACGAAAAACAAACCAAAGATCTAAATACATTTACTGAAATCATGATGAGTCGACATAAAAAATAACGATCTCAAATACCAAAATCGAATCAGCCGCAATTGCATTTTCATCTAGCTTAACGATACCAAACTGGTAATTTTAATGATAATTCTCTCATTACTTCCAAAACAAATTCCCATTATCATTTTAAACATCAGATCATTAAAAGAAAAAATAAAACTTATCGGTATCAAAAATAATCACAAAAAAATATAATTAGATACCTGAGTTAATCCTTAATCCTTGGACAAACACAAAAAAAAGTTCTAGTTATTATTAAGTCCAACGTTAATTCTTTTTTGTAATCATTAGAGCCTGGAAGTTTAGACATTAAATTGGTCAAAATAGGAAGGAAAAAGGCACTAAAAATGGTCAAGATAGGCAGGCAAAAAGGCTCTAAATATGCCTAAAATAAGCACTAAAAAAGGCTCTAAATATGCCTAAAATAAGCACTAAAAAAGGCTCTAAATATGCCTAAAATAAGCACTAAAAAAGCATTTATAATTAATGAAAAAAAAGAAAAAGTAACTAAAAGATACGATATTAAGGGTCCGAATACTTGCTAAAAAATTGGCTGCGCTCATGGAATCTACTGCTTCTATAATAGATTATAATAACTGCATTTTTCTGCAACCCTTTCAGCGGCAATCCCGAGATATCTCGTCAAACTTGATCTGCTTTATTTCAGCAACCCCGAAATATCTCGGCTTCTAAAAACGCGTTGAAGTTGTTTTTACCGTAAAACATGTTTTCCATCCCTCTCTTCAATCAATCAACTTTCAGTGGACGGAGTCACCTCTTGTTCAAGGTTAGATAAGAGAACAAGCGAGAAAAAGAGACTGTGTGTTCCCCCTTCCACCCCTTTCTTTCAGTAATATAAAGAAATATACGCTCAGTATAAATAATACAAAAAGATATTAAAGAAAAAAAGTATTTCTCTTCCCAGGAAGCCACGCACGTCATGGCAGGTGTTTCTGTATCATAGTGAGGGGAAATAAAAGAGATGGGTGGAGTAAATTTTTGTTGTTGGGGGAAGCAGTTATCAGCTCACAATGGGGGAAAAAATAATTCTTCTCGAAAACAGGTGGCAATTTTTCCATAATAACCACATATTTTTCTCAAAATTTTCAAATATTGAGATCTGCATTCGATTGGTTTTCATCAATTTAAAAAAAAATCTCTTAAATATTCTATAGAGATGGTTTTTGCATTATCTAAAATAACTTGTCCTGGTTGTTCGTAGTGTATTTATGATTCAGAAAAATAAAATCAAAACATATGGACCAGAGGACCCTGTCAAGGGTTACCGTCAAGGTCCACGGGTTCGAATCTGGGCAAGAACATCAGAAACAAGATCTTTACCTATACCGAGGCTGGGGCAACCAACGATAGATGGCGCCTTCATTTCCCACCCAACTCCACCGGTTGGAAATTGCCGTATGGCGATATATGGTCGGAGTTGGTGTGCGGTAAAGTGGAGGGCACCGTCTGCTCCTATCTCACCCTGTGTGAGCCATGAGCTATTGAGACAGTCATCGGTCAACTGTTCATCTATAATGCAGCGCAGTGCGTGAGTAAGACATGTGAAGCATGTGGAGAAACAAACTTTATTAATTTATTCTCAGTTTTTCTTATGCATGGGATGCTTTCGTCTAGAGCAGTGATTCCCAACGTGGGCGATGGAATGTTCTAGGGGGGCGGTAGTAGCTATGGGTATAACATAGGATCCTTTTGGGTTAGATTGCGTTGGGGGGCGATGGGAAAATTTTTTTCTAAAGAAGGGGGCGATGGGACAAGAAAGGTTGGGAAACATTGGTCTAGAGAAGTGTTTTGCAACCTTTTTAAAACAAGGAGCAGTAAAATATCTGAAGCAATTTGACGGACCACTTGTGTCACCCATTTTCTAGTCTCGAGGAATTTACGCCTATTTGCATTCAAATGTGGCCGAGGGGAAGGGAGGCTTGGCTAATAAGACTTAATACCAAGGGCGGCAGATTAAAAGAAAACTCTTGTGAAGTTCTCAATGGTAAAAATATCTAAGTTCTATAGAAATTCACGAATAAACATGAAACAATGTCGAAATAGGCACTTACGGCTGAAAAACTTCTAAAAAAAGGCATTTTCACAAAAAAAAAGTTGAAAATAGACAAAAAAAAGTCATTTATGGCATTTTACCTGAACTTCTGGGCTCTAGTAACCCCATTAAGGTATCCACTTACGTTGAAAACGTCATTTTGGAAGAAAATATCGAAAATTTATGAAATATAAGGAAAATAGTTTAATTTATGACTACCCGGTGAAAAGTGGAGCTTTTTATTGAATTTTCCTTTTCCTCATAGACTTTTTCCCATATAGAGAGTATGTACAAAGCTTCAATGGAATACGTTCTCCAGAACGGGCGCTACATAGGTCGGAGTAGTGTCAGTATACTGACGGGTGCTACATTTTTATAAGCAGCGTCAGTATACTGAAACTACTCAGACCTATATAGTGCCCGTACTGGTAGACGTATTCCACTGAAACTTGGCACATACGCTATATGTAAAATGCAAAATGCAATAGAAAAGCGCCACTTTTTCACCTGGTGCTCGAAAATTAAACTATTTTGTTTTATAAATCTCTCCTCAATGGTCTCATTAAGATATGCTCAAAATTTGGCTGTATTTTGATAAGCAGTTTTTGAGGAAAAACTACTTTGCGGAGATTATGAATTAAAATCTAATGCCTATCACATATTCTTCTAATTACAGTTTCATAGAAGAAATTTAGAATGGAATTTTCAAAAATTCACATGCACATCAATAGATTTGAGTGTAAGTTAGGACATCATTCAATTAGTATATCATTATCATTAGTCAGTTAGCATATCATTCAATCCTTTAAATTTTGGTTCATAACCTGCACCATTACTAGTTGAATGTACTGTGAAAATAAATAAAAAAACGTTTATAGATTTTTTTGCAATCGTGTTTGAAATATCACACTAATTTGTCTTAAAATTTGACATAAAAATGACTTTTTCGTAGAAATGACGCAGATACTCCAGAATTTATTGCTGTTTTTATCATTTCGGGACACTTTGTATCAAAAAAAATGTTACT
Organism: Pholcus phalangioides; assembly: GCF_987345545.1. Taxonomy (NCBI): domain Eukaryota; kingdom Metazoa; phylum Arthropoda; class Arachnida; order Araneae; family Pholcidae; genus Pholcus; species Pholcus phalangioides. The sequence goes on along the minus strand of NW_028301610.1, from coordinate 32,581,100 downwards.
AAAGTTCACTCCAGTACTATTTCAAAGAAGAGTGACAAGAGAAAGGTAGTTGAATACCTTAATTAACTCCTTTCTCGGATTTCTCGGACTAATTAAAATAGTTACATTCACAGAAACATTTCTTTCAGGAGCAACTTTCACTCTTTTTAATCTCAATGAAAATTTAAACAGTGAAAGTTTCTTTGCATTATTATTATTATTGTTATCTTTTTTTCTGAGAAATTCGAGACACTTTCGGGTAATCAAGTAATAAATAAACGATTTTTATCAAGGAATGTCTTCTATGTCTCTATTAGAGCTTTCCTCACCTCTTTTCTGTTGTCCTGCGATTTTGTTTTTTTTAATATGTAATCATTTTGATGTTTCTCCGACGGAGTACTCTTTCATCAGAACAAGGACGAATGAAACCCTTTTTTCTTATTTTATCTTATTCTTTTCTGCTTCTGAATTCGTTATCATTCTTATGTTTCCAAGTAGTGTCAGATCCCCATTAGGTTGCGATAATTCTAGATCCCGTGTTTGTTTATTTACATTCACATTAAAGTGAAATATCTTCTAGTAGCTACTCAATTATCGGTGGGAAAAGATAGATATTTTAGACACGTTTAAAATATTGATATGATTCCCGTGGTACGTGTTTTATTTTATTTTTTCCGGCACGTGGGATTTCGTAATGATTTTAAATCAGTGTTTTTTAACCTTTTTTTTTTTTTTCGCCCATGGCACCCTTTGGACATTATTTTCCCAAAAAGAGTCCAACAATTTTGTAAATAAAATGCATCTTGGGTTAAGCCGGCATTGCACTATGAAAATTTTAGGAAAGTTCTTTCGTAAAACTTGAAAACTGCAACCAATAAGTGTATAGAATGCAACCGAAAGACTTATTGGTTGGTTTTCCAAGTTTAGTAAAATATGTTTTATCAAACTTTTACAGGGTAATACCGGCCTTAGATACCATCAACCTCCCTCTTGTGGGGGGGGGAGGGTTCCATGGATATTTATACTGGTTTCTAAAAGTATAACCACGCTTTTTCCACTACAGTAGGCCATTTTTCATTGAAATGCTTTACGTCTCTGTTGTGTTTCACAGATCTCTTCAACTTCCTTAAGCACCTACCATGACTGCTTTTTAACTCGATTTTCACCCGTGCCCCCCCCCCCCCCTTATCACCTGGCATGGCTGCCTTTTTACTTGATTTTCAGCTGTGGCTCCCCTAATCACTTGCATTGGTTCTCCCTTCGTTCAATTTTCACCGATGGCTCTCTGAATCACCTGCCGTGTCTCCTCATTTACTTGATTTTCAGCTGTGTCTCCCACAATCACCTGCCGTGTCTCCTCATTTACTTGATTTTCAGCTGTGTCTCCAACAATCACCTGCCGTGTCTCCTCATTTACTTGATTTTCAGCTGTGTCTCCCACAATCACCTGCCACGACTTTCCTTTCGCTTGCATTTCACCCGTGTCTCCTTGAATCACCTGCCACGTGGCTCTCCTTTTACTTTATTTATGACCGTGCCACCGCCATAGAATATTCCCGGGATCCCTGTTGAGAGAATCACTTATTTAAAAATCACCTTCTCTCTCCCGAAAATACCATCTACGAGTACATAGACTGGTAATTGATTTACAGTGATTTGCAATGGATTTTAATCTAGAGTAGAACGAATATCCCTTTTTTAGGGGGACTTGGAGTAGAATTCCTTACTTTCAATAGTTTAAGACAGTGGTTCTCAACGGCCTTGGGATATTTTAAGGGTGCCCAAGGGTGAAAAGGGCACAGAGACCTTTGAAAAAAAATACAGATGTGAGGCATGTTTTTAAAAAATAGCGGAGGAAAGTAAACCACTTTTGAAATCCAGAACTACCCATAGAACCCAAAAGAGAGTCTGGCAGATATCCAGCCTGGTGGTACGGTTTTTTACATTATTTATAAAACTAATACTGTACTTCCTGCGATGCTGCTTTTACCTCATCTGATAGATACCCATATAGGCAAGGAAAGACTGTGGGGGGGGAGACACACAGAGATTGCCAACCTCTCTGGAACCACTGAACGCTGGTATTCGATTCGAGGTCTCCGTAGCCTGTCCAACACCATCTATAGTAGAAGGCCTCCGCGTGAAGCTCGTGACGTCACTGAAAAGGTCATCTCACCTATAGACATTACATACAGCAAGCCGACGCATGCGCAATCTTTTCTTTTTTTGTAGTATATTCAATAGCTATAGGTGAGTGAGATGGCCTTCTTCAGTGACGTCACGAGCTTCGCGCGGAGGCCTTCTGCTATAGATGGTGTTGGCCTTTCTCACCCTACAAGTGCTCTACTGGCAGGATTGCAGCTTCCGATTTGCTTCTTATCCCGTATCGCCCTCGGGCTAGGTCGGGGTGCGTTGATTGACTTGCCTCCTCTGATAACATAAGTTACGTCCCACCAAATTTTGTTTAATCCGCCGGAACAAATAAATAAAAAGTAAATACCAAAAACACCTACAAACGACGTAAATTTATTTCTTAAAGCAGACACAGTGAACAAAGAGTGTTATCTAAGTTAGGCCATTGGTTTCTAATCTGTTTTTTAAGGAATCCTAGGATTTTACAGTATTAAAATCTGCGAAATTGGTGGTGCGATAAAAATATCTATAATCAAAAGATATTCATGTCTATTTCGGTCCAATGAACGGTCTCGTAACTATCAAAGGTTCTGCACGAAATAAAATGTTTGAAAAATCCAATTTAGATATTTGACGTCATTCAAAAGTGTCCACTCGTCATAAACAACCTGAGACATGGAGTAAACAATGGCACCTTCTGTAATAGTACTTAGTTTATAGGCTATTTAAATTTTTTGGCCTAAAATTACAATAAATCTTTGCTTGCGAAGATTACATTCTGTACCTCAGAGCTACAGGAACCAAATATCAAAATATGATTTGAAAGAAGAACCAAATATGCGTATTTTTAGCATTGAGCTCAATGATGACTATTATCCTTATCCAGTAGTTTAATCCTTATCCAGTAGTTTAATCCTTATCCAGTAGTTTAATCCTTATCCAGTAGTTTAATCCTTACCCAGTAGTTTAATCCTTTCTGTAGCAAGAATCACTGATATTTTGGTTTGATGTTTCATTTTTTAATACTTTGATATAAAATATTTAAAACACTAAAACTGGAGTTCTGCTCCTCTATCTCTGAAAAATACAGGATATTGTTGTTTTTTTTCGGCCTAAAATATCGTTCGGACTTTAATTTTAAACACAAGGCTGTCTGAGAGCCAGCTAATAAGATTATAATTATTTTTTTTACATGAAATTATAGTTTTTATACTACAATTAATTTAATTGATTATATCGGTATTAATCACCTGTTACTGCTTAAGGGGTCTCATACCTTTTAACAAAGCGAAAAACTATGTTCTAGTCGAAATATCATTAAAAACACTTCTTGACCATTTCAAATTTTTTTTACACACATATATATTTTTGATTATATATACTATCTTATGTGAGTACAAAATTTTATATATCTCTAATATTTAATTTTTTGCAAATTTTTCAAAAAAAATGCATTGAAAACATCTTGGGCGCATTATAAAATAGCTTGACATCAATGTAATTGAATACGAAAAAAAAATAAACTGTTCTGTTCATGAAATGAAATAAAAGACAGATTTCATTGACTCAATCTTATTTCAAATTAAATTTCAAATTTTGAAATTCAAAAAAATTTAAATTTAAAACTTAATTTTAAATAAGATTAAGTCAATTAAATGTCAATCTTTTGCTTCATTTCACTAACTGAACAGTTTCTTTTATATACAGGGTGAGCAAAAAGTCCGTAGAAACTTTAAAAATTCATAAAAACCGGAAAAATAACCGAAATAAAACGATTTGAGGGGTTTGCATCGCTAGGTCATGGGAATTTTTTTGACAGGAAAAAAAATAACTGAAATACCAGCCGATAGGTGGCGCTGACATACATAAGTCAAAGAAAAGATACGCAAATAACGAACAGAATATCTTCAAATCGTTTATTACAGCAGTATGTATTCCACATAACCACCACCACAAGGGACTTGCAGGCGAATCACAAATCCAACAACGGCAGAGTGCTGCAGGTCCGGATGTATACATGACACCTCTCGGCGGATCGCATCTTTCAATTCCGACAGATTGGATAGACCGGATCGACACACCCGGGATGTCAAATATCCCCATAACCAGAAGTCTGCCGGTGTCAAATCTGGAGACCGAGGAGGCCATGGAAGCCTGCAACGCCTACTAATGATCTTGTCTTCCCCGAACGTCTGTATCAGGAATGCCTTGACCGGAGTAGCAGTGTGACTAGTTGCTCCGTCTTGCATAAACGTGACGGTAGAAAACGCATCTCTTTCACGCAAACATGGTACGACCTTCTCGCACAGAAGCATTAAATAACGCTGCACATTCACCGTAGCCGTTTTCCACAGATTTACTGGGCACTGCGTTCCAAAGGAGAAGGGTGCTATGATGAACGAACATGTGAACCCACGCCTCACTGTCACTTTTGGGGAATGCAATGGTTTCTGCATGTACTCACGTGGATTACACGTCGCCCAGATGCGACAGTTATGAATATTAACGTCACCATGAAGCGAAAAATGAGCTTCGTCTGTCCATAAGATGTTAAAGACCCAGGTGGGATTCTGTTCGATTTTGGAGAAAGCCAACCTCGCAAATGCTTCCCTCTGTACGGTATCCACTGGTAAAAGTTCATGGCACGACTGCAGTCTGTATGGGTACAGATCAAGGATTCCATGAAGAATATTGCTATCGAGGATGGTGGTAAGCCCAAGCGTCTGGCAGCTTCACGAGCACTGCTGGTCCCTGCAGCTGATTCGGACGCTAGCGCTTCCATTTCGGCTGCAACACGCGGCGAACCTGCCTTCCTTAAACATGGTCGTCCGGTTCTTACACGATCCTCCAGCGTTCCAGTTTCCTCAAACCACTAAACAAGCTTTAGGAGGCCTGTCGCTGTTAAAGGCCTTTTCCAGTCCTCACATTCTTCAGAACCCGGAATTTACGCACGGCAATGGTCGCTGATTCCTGGTTCACGTAAAACAACTTCACCAACAAAGCTTTATCCTTCGCACTCGGCATCCTTGTTCACATACACGGTTTACAACGTTGAACTGGTTGTGGATTAGGAGCGCAAGTTCTTATAACCGTCTCATTTGCATATTTCCACCGAAGTCGCTCGTACCAACGCCATTTATCGGCTGCTTTGTAGTTTTTTTTTTCTGTCTTAAAAAATTCCCGTTACGTAGCGATGCTAACCCTGCAAACCGTTTTTATGATTTTTTAAAGTTTCTACGGACTTTTTGCCCACCCTGTACATTTTGAATAAATTGTTATTCAATTACATTGATGTAATGCTATTTCATCATGCGCGCAAGCTGTTTGTTTTTAATGCGCTATTTTAAAAATTCGTAAAATATTAAGTATTAGATATATGTAGAACTTTACACTGACAATAGGTTAGCACAGTGGTTCTCAACCGGGAACCATATGACCCCCTGGTGGTACTGGGACACTTCAAGAGAGCCACGGAAGAAAATAGAGAAAGGGGCTATGACAGGTGGTTTGAAGGGCTGCAGAGATCTGAGAAGAAAAATTGAGGTGTAAAGAAATAAAGCTTTTATATTAGTGACTATACACTTATACAGAATCCAACAAACCACCCATAAAACCAGGGCCGTCTGAGGGCATGGACCCACCCGGGCCTCACCGCATACATTTTACAGCAGGTTCCCTAGAATGGGGTTTTTTTCAGGCCCCCGGCTAGATTTTTCACAGAGCCCCCCCCCCCCCATATTAAAATTATAGAGTGAAAAAACAAAAAAATGATGAAAACCATATCAGGCCCCGGGCTGCAGTTCTGTCCTCTTGTGAGAGGTCATGCCCGGGGGGGGGGGGTCTCATGTTCATAAGTGACCCCACCCCTCATGATATTTTATATAGTATAATAAATTTTGAAAATAAGTAGGTAATATGTAGGCTGTTTATTTCCGGCTAAGTATGAGACTACCATAGCATCACTTTGCCTAGGGGGCCCATGATGGTGAGACGGTCCTGAATAGAACTCGGATTAGCGGGGAGCTCAATAAATTCTAGGCCAGTGGTCTGGAGGGAAATCTTATTTGCAAAATTTTCGTTCAATATAAATTCACTGAAAAAAAAAATCAATTCAATATGTATAAAGGACCTTGCTTCTACATGGAGGTCGAAGACTCTGGGGTAAGACAGGGGAGCCACGAGAAAAAAAATATATGCTTCAAAGGGGGCCACGGGCAAAAAAATTTTGAGAAAACGCTGGGTTAGCATATACTGTACAATCGAAAATATGCGTAAAAAATTTGAAATAAATCAATGGTTAAGTAGCAATATTAAATGATATTTTAGAGCATAGTTTTCCCACCATGTTAAAAGGTATGAGACCCCCTTAAAAATGCGTTCTATAGTGTTCTGATAGAACGCTAGGTAGATATATTCCATAGTGAGGTAGAGTTCATTGGCATGTGGCAGATTTCTGAAGCCGAGTTAAGGAAAGGGATCTCTGGTAGAGATTTATGAAATCAATAAATCACTTCGGAATTCTGAAGGGGTATAAAGTTAGTAGCTTATAATTCCTCACTAATTACTCCCCGACGGAAGAGGTAAGCTTTCCTAGACAGGAAGCAATAACCGAGTTTCTTGGCTCTATTCGGCAGTTTTCTTTGTTATCGATAATCCTTGCAGTCCTCAGTTTTCCAAATAATCCTGTCTAGTTAAATTTCGAATTTAGTTCTTGAAAACTATAAAATTATGGTTAGGAATAAAAGAAGATAGAAAATATCGCATGTTTCCAAATCAAGCAGGCATAAAAATTTGAATTCTACAAAATAAATCATAAAATAGTCAATTTACCATAGTCGAAATTTTTTGAAATAAATAAATTAATTAGTTCCCATATTAATCAATTTATAAATTACATACCTCCATAGGGATATCATTCGAAATTCAAGTACCAGTGGCTGTTATTATCCGAAATTATAATACCACTCTGTTACAAATATATTTTATCGATTATATTGTACATATATCTACAGGGTGTTTTATGGAGAGTGTCCGAAAAAAATTAAATTCTATGGTTGAGTATAAAATTGAAGTAAAATATGTAAAAATATCAAAAAAGGAGAAAATTGAAATTTGCGGTAGTTGCACTCTCGTAAAATGATAATTAAGAGAAATTAAAAAATTCAAATTTTTATACAGCAGAAAATAAAAAATGTCAACCGGTTAAAATTTGTGCTTTTATTTATGCAGCGAAAAAATTCTTCCCGTAACATTTAAATAAAAAATCCGGCGAGATATCGACGACGGAAATTCTTCATTTTTGCACTTTTTCCGACTATCACGTGTTTCCTTTTATGAAATTATGTCATTTTAGCACTTGAAACGAATTATCATTCAAATGTTACGGGTGTTACGGGGTAAATTTCATTAATTAATTTCTTTTATCAGGGCCGTATGAAATTTTTATTTCTATATTTTTTTTCAAATTATAATTTTACGAGAGTGATGCTACCATATTTCTACTTTCCTCTTTTTAATCATTTTTTTTCACTCTTTTTACTTATATTTCACTATAATTTTAGAATAACCATAAATTTTTTTTATTTTCGGACACTCTTCGTGGAACACCTTTGCATCTGTGACACCAACATTTTTTTTAATGCTAAATATTTTCGCTTCCATATTTGAAATTATAAATAAAATCTGAAAACTAAATTTTTAAATAATTGGAATTAAAATTATTACGTCGGATAGTTTCACTTACAATTTTAAAGTCAAAGAAAAGCCTCGTAAAAATTTATATGAATTTTACATATACTCTGTTTGTACAATGATAATCCTTTTGGAAAGATGTGTTGAAAATAAGGTCTGGTCCGATTAATCGATTAATCGGGTTGATTAGTTGATCAATTGCTGATCACAGTTAAAAATTTTAGTTGTGTTAATCGACTCGATCAATCCGATTAAAATTTAATTAAATTAAAATTTTCCAATAAAAGTATGTGAATTAACTTTATTTACTTAACGAAACCAATTAGATGTCTTAAATGATGTTCCTCGTCATAACATTTTAGATGAGTTACCATATTTAGATATTCTTGAATTAATAATTTCATCAATTTTTTTAGATTGGAAAATACAAGTCGATATTCAACGAAAACTTCGGAGGATTTCAGTTTCAAACTGATTTTGATTAGAGTTTCAAAAGAAAAGCTCAAAATATATTGTCTCCACTGTGAACACCAGTTCTTGCGTAACATGCCCCCCCCCCATTTAGGAGCGAAACACCCTCTTAAACATTTCCTACATTTTCTAAAGGAAACAAGCAACAGTATGAAGATCGAAAGTAGTTTCGAAATCAGTGACCAACCTAAAATAATGGATTCTCTAAACAAAACAGCAAGGTCTAAGTTAAGAAATTCCAGGATATGACAAAATATGTTCGGCATATCAAATTTATTCACGCGGGTGACCAAAATTTCTCAATCTACTCCTATATTTATTCACATCTACGAGAATAGGTGATTGAAATGAATGAAATACATCTTTACAGCATCAATTAATATTATTTATAGTCACTAATGCACGTTTCTTACGAATAGTCAGCATCTAAAAGTCGGTAAATCAGTCGATTAAAAAAATTTGGATTAACAATTTAAAGTTCTTAATCGATTCCCAGCCCTATTAAAAATATTAAAAACAATAATTCGAGATTTTTCACTTACCTTGTAGAACACGAGTTCTCTTCAAAATAGATCGATGAGAAAAACCTTCAATATCGTTGATTTATTTTCCTTTTGCAGATATATATCAGTATAAATACTTATTTATACTTCTCCTTTATTTCTATATAAATTATTTTTTTAATATCTCTATCTCATTTCATATCTAAAATGTTTTTTTTTTAATACAGTTTCCTTCACGCAGGGGCAAAATACAATCAACACTCGGCTCAAATAATCTCACCAACCAACTACTTAAGTCGGTATTAATACATGGGGGGATTAGAATAATAGTATTTATATTGCATATTAAAAAAAAAAAAACACACAACAATTTTTTTTTTGTTATTATTGTTGTTGTTGTTCTTTCCTCCCGAGAGATCAAGCGAGAGCTAACACACACAGTCAAAGTTTATCAATAAAAGTTTCTAGGATGTAAGTGGGTAGAGAGAAGTAGTGGTGAGATGCGAGAATCGTGCGCTGAATGAATTTGAGGAATAGCGTACGGGCAATCCGATAAATACAAGCGAGAAAAGAAACGACGTAAAAAAAAAAAACACTAAAAAAAAACGTCGCTCTAAACAAGACACAAACGTCGTGAAAAAACAACACGATGCAAAAACAAAAAGCATCTAAAGAGATAAAAAGGAATTTATCTCGCATCCCAATGTGCATCTAAATATAAGAGAAAGAGAGCTTTTTTTTTTTCTGAGTTAAAATGCAGAGCCGCCCTTAGGGGTGTTCGACAGGTGCGGTCGGTCGGTCGGCCCGCGCCCCGCAATCACGGTAAGTTATTGGGGGGTTTCGCGCGTCAACTCTGAAATGATTTCTTACATTAGTTCCGGATTTTCATCAGTTCTGGTATTTTTTCTTTCGTCAATTCTGAAATTTCCTTAATTCTGGGGTATTTTTTTTCCTTAGTGTGAACTCTGGAATTTCTCTAATTCTGGGGAATTTTTTGCTTAGTGATTTCTGAATTTTCATCAATTCTAGGATTTTTCCTTCTGTTAATTCTAAACTCTCATCAATTCTGGAAATTTTTTTCTTTGTAAGTTCTGGAATTTTTTCCCTTCGTAAATTCTGGAATTTCATCAATATTCTGGAATTTCCTTCCCTTCGTAAATTCTGAATTTTCATCAATTCTAGAATTTTCTTCCCTTCGTTAATTCTGAATTTTCATCAATTCTGGAATTTTTCTTCAGTAAATTTTGAATTTTCATCAATTCTGGAATTTTTCTTCAGTAAATTTTGAATTTTCATCAATTCTGGAGTAATATTTAACATCAATTCTGAATTATCATTAGTGCTGGAATTATTTCTTTCAATTAATTTTTAATTCATCAAATCTACAATTCAACATCAGTTCCGGGAATTGTTTCTCTCATTAATTTAAAATTACCTTCAGTGGTGAATTTTCATGAATTTTTGTGTTAACTTGCATTTAATTGCGTGTTCAAAATTGTTTGCATAGATATTTCTCAGCATACCTGTATATTCTGAAATAATGGATGCCGATTCCATTCCCAAAATAAATGAAATCGAGGCAGTGGGTTCTAAAACTTTTTGGTGTCCTTAAATTGTTGAGACGCACCTCGCGTCGCCAGGGGCGGCTTAAGCGAGGGTGTAAGGGGTGCGGCGCACCCGGGCGGCAGGTTTCAAGGGGCGGCAGCGTAGACTTTAGTCCAGTAAAAATTCACATCACGCTTTAGAGTCATACCTCGACGACGGAAATGTTGAGAAAATAAACAGGGCCTTTGACCGTAAATACCAGAAACAAGAATGTAAGCTATAGGGCAGGCTCGAGATTATGCGCCTCCTGCCTATTCCCTCCCCCATAGCTCTACATCCTGCCGCTGTGGTGATCGAGTGGTCATAGTGACGGACTCGCATCGTGGGGACCCGGGTTCGAGCCCCACCGTCACCACAGTGGTGGTCAGCTGAAGTTGGTTTTCTGTGGTTCCCAACTTCGTGGAGCAAATGCGAGCCGATCTCCCCGTTAAAAAGTCTCGCCACAGAGAGCAACAGTCCTACAAACAGTACAAATATTCAGTCACTACACATCACTCACTTCACTTCTGAGATATAGATGGCAACACTGAAAAATCGTACACAACACTAGATACGCACCCAAAACGGTTAGATACACGCACTTACACTTCCGGCACAACTTACAACTGCCTATGGCAATAGACCTGAGTTGTGCTCGGTTTCAAAAAAAAAAGAAAAAAAAGCTCTACATCCTGCGTCAGGGCCCCTAGGCTGGAATCTTTCGCGTGGCCCAAGCAAGACTTTCCACGGGGTCCCTTCTACAGTTAATTTACAGTGTGAAAAAAAAAGAAAAATTATAAGGATTTAGTCCCGGGCCCCAATTTGGTGCCCTGTCCGTCCTACCCTTGGGGGCCCATGCCCCTCCCTTATCCAAATTCCTAAAAAAAATACTTTTTTTTCGCCCTTTCATCTCGGATTTTGCGCCCCTCCAGAGCAGACAGAAAATATTTTCTTTGATTTTTTTCGGCCAATGGAATTTTTTTTTACCCATTCACCCTCGGATTTAGCACCCCTCTTGAGAGGCACCCCGTGCGGTCGCAATGGGTCGCATGGACAAGAGCCACCACCCCTGTACTCTATCACATGGGGCAAGTGTGCATTTTGGTTCCCTCACCCAGAATTTGTCCCACAATAGTCAAATAAAAGCAAAGGAAAAGTTTGGCTTCTCACTTGTCCGGTAACTGGAGTACCAGAAACTAATTTGAAAAATAAATTTTTTAATAAAAATAACCTCGTTATATATACACTATCTACCAATAAGTATTTGTACACCTATGCAAATGACGATATCTGCGGTCCTGAGATACGTCACGCCCTCCACCGGTATATATCGTGTAGGAAACAACATCGGCATTAGTCGCATGCAAGATGCCGCGCAGTTCGGAGTTCTCTGATTTCGAGAAAGGTATAATTATCGGGTATCACAAAAATGACCGAACCTTAAGGGACATATCTAGCGAGCTGAAGTACCCAAAATCGACAGTGGCCTATGTGATTAAGAAGTGGAAGGTGAGCTGTGATTGTCGGAATTTGCCCCGAGTCGGCAGACCAACGAAACTGGGAGATAGAGACCGACGGGTGCTGTCCAGAGAAATTTGGAAGAACCGCACCCAACCGATGGCCCTCATCCGCGAGGAGTTTCAACAGGCATCCGGGAGTATTGTTTCAATGAATACCATCCGTAAGGAAGCACATCTGATTGGTTTTCATGGTCGTGCTGCTGCCCATAAGCCTTTGATCACAAAGTCCAACCGCGTTGCTCGGTTAATGTGGTGCAAAGCACATCGAAATTGGACCGTAGATCAGTGGAAACGGATTCTTTGGAGCGACGAATCAAGGTTCACCCTCTACCGTTCGGATGGCAAGGTCTGGGTCTGGCGTCTGCCTGGAGAACGTCTCCTGCCAGAATGCATTGTGCCAACAGTCAAGTTCGGCGGAGGTGGAATTATGGTCTGGGGGTGTTTCTCCTGGTATGGACTGCGACCCTTGGTCCCCATTCATGGTAAGCTCAACGCCGATGCCTACTGCACTATTTTGGATGACAATGTGCTTCCTACGTTGTGGCAGTTTTACGGGGTGGACCCCTGTTACTTCCAGGACGACAATGTCAGCTGTCATACTGCGAGGTTAACCAAGGCTTCGTATGGTGCCAATGGGGTTCATCGAATGGACTGGCCTGCCCAGAGCCCAGACCTGAACCCTATCGAGAACCCCTGGGACGAGTTGGATCGCCGAATTAAGGGGTGCCCTACCCGTCCAAAATCGGTGAAGGAACTGACATGTCTTCTCCAAGTGGAGTGGAAGAAAATACCACTAGCCGTCACACAAGGACTTGTGGAAAGTATGCCCCGGAGGGTTCACGCTGTAATTGCCTCTCGTGGAGGCTCTACCAACTATTGATTTTGAATAAAGTTAGTTTTTCTTTTCTAGCACAGGTGTCCAAATACTTATTGGTAGATAGTGTACACCAACTTTACAGGATAAGTGATAATGGCTCACAAAAATAAGTGTTGTTTTAAGGATTAAATTATCTGGCATAATGGTAGAATAATTCTGGAACAAAAAAAACGAGGGACAAAAAGTTTTCTTCAAAAAACGGGACGTATGGTCCGCACATAGCAGGTAAACAATCGTGTGTGGCTTTCTTCTCAAAAAAAAAACCAAATCACGTTTATCTCGAGGTCCCCTTCACTGAAGTCCTGTCAGCCTCCTGCCAGGGTCGCCACTAAGGGCGGCGGCATATGAGGCTGCAAGTAAGCTCGAGCCGCCCCTGCACCTACCTCACTGTTTCTGCACCACGCCCCGCATGTGGTAAGGGCGGTTTTGGTTAAAGGGAAAGGGAAATTTAGTCACATGCCTTTTCATTCTAGATTATTATTTACCTTAAATCCATTATTACCTATTTGAGAATGCTATTCTGAGAGATCCATATCCCATATCTCTTAAGTGCTAATGCGGCCTTTATCTCATTAACTGTCCGTCGTAGAGGTATGGTTTCAATTTAAAAGATGCTAAACAGGAGTTCAAAAACTACCCTGTTCCAGTTTTGAGAGTAAAAATACAGTGTATAGCAAAATTAAAAAAAATCTAAATTTTTGTACAGTCCCCCTGTCCACCAACTTCCAATTAGAAAGTTGTTCTCTTCAGAGGCCAACAAAAAAAAATTCCACGTTCCCAAGTGCAATATTCGACGATATATTGCAATTCAAAAATCGGAGAAAAGTTCGGAAAGGACAGCATTAATGAGTGAAAGGAGCGTTTTGTCAGTCAGAATTTTCTGTTCTTTCGTAACTTTTCTCCGATTTTCGAATTCAAATATCTTAGAGAATATTGCACTTATAGAAACGTGTGTAATTTTCTTTTTTTTGGCCTCAGAAGATACAGGACAACAACTTTCCAATTAGTAGGACAGGGGGGATCGTATAAAAATTAGAAAGTTGTTGTTCTATCTCTCTTGAGGCCAACGAAAAAAAAAGTTCCGACGAAAAAGTGGGGCCGTATAAAAATTAAGATTTTTTATTTTATGACACACTGTATTTTCACTCTCAAAACTGGCACAGGGTAATTTTTGAATGCCTTTTGAACATTTTTCAGACTGGAATCGTACCTCTACGATGAACGGTTGATGAGATAAAGGCCGCATTAGCACTCACAGAACACCCTGTATACAAAATTTTATGGGTTAGTTGGTGAATCTGATATCCTAAAAGGCGTTTATTGATGCTCATTTAGATTGTTTCATTTTTAAGTGTTGAGAGGATTAATAATTGGCAAGATAAATATTGCAACATTATACATTTTTACCTTTTTTTTGATCAAACGTATCACGTTCTTGTATTATCAATTATTATCTGTGCCATAATTTTTTTTAATGTTTCCACGAAAATGTTGCATTTTTTCGGCAGTTGCGTAAATTTGTGTCTTTAATTCGTACCACATTTGTTCCAATTATTTCTGCCTTGAATTTAGGTCTGTCCTAAAGCAATGTGAGTCATTTTTCATGGATTTCTTTTGGAGGGCTGATTTTCTGCTTATGGAATTCGGTTCTATGTACACTGACAGAATCCTGTTGCTCGAACTCAGTAATTTGATGTTGATTCATTTGTTCGTTGTTTCGTTTCTAAGAATGTTGAAATTAATCATTGGAATTTCTGAGATAGATTCCTGTCAGTTACTTTTTGTGTTGCAAAACTGTACATTTTTACATGGTGATTATGATGAACGTATGAAACGTATCGTACATTGAAAAAATGTCTCGTAATTCGTGATATATATATATACAGGGTTATAATAATTAAAGTTCTCGTACTCTCTCTAGTTTCTCTCAAAAACTGCTCATGCGAATACGGCCAAATTTTTAGAATATCTTAATGAGATCATGGGAGAGATTTATGAAATGAAAAAAAAGTTCAATTTTTGACCACCAGGTGAAAAAATTGGCGCTTTTTTTTATTGCATTTTACATTTTCCCATGGTCCATATAGCGTATATACCAAGTTTCAATGGAATACGTCTACCAGAACGGACGCTACATAGGACTGAGTTGTCTCCGTATACTGACACTGCTCAGACCAATGTAGCACCCGTCAGTATACTGCACTACTCCGACCAATGTAGTGCCCGTTCCTGAGGATGTATTCCATTGTAACTTGGTATATACGCTATATGGTCCATGGGATAAAAAAAAATCAATAAAAAAGCTCCACTTTTTCACCTGGCGGTCAAAAATTTAACTATTTTTTTTTATTTAGCAAGTCTCTCTCCCATGGTCTCATTAAGATATCCTAAAAATTTGGCTGTATTCAGATAAGCAGTTTTTGAGAGAAACTACTCAGAGCACGGGAACTTTAATTATAATCACCCTGTACGTACACACTAGTGAATTTTTTTTACTCAGACGCGTTATATTTGTTTTTGTGATCTGTATTTTCTGTGCCGGAAATTTTAAAATGGTCCTTTGAAATTATTGTCATTTTTCGGCAATTGCTTTGTTGTAATTTTAAAATTTGTGTCTTTCCTTCCCACCATATTCATTGCAATTTTTCAGCCTCAAATTTATGTCTGTTCATGGGCATTGAGTTTAATTTTTTTATGGATTTCTTATTGAACAGATTTACCTGCTTATGGAATTCAATTCTATGTACACTAATAAAATTTTGAAGATTGGAAGATTGGATTCACTAATTTAACTTAAAAAAAGACATTTTATTATTTCCAATGTTGTTCGTTTTTTGTTGTTTCGTTTCTAAAAATGTTAAGCAGATTAATAACTGGATTTCGGAATTTCTGAATAATAGATAAATAATTATTGCAACTGTGTACATTCTTACCTTTTTTGATCAGGTTTGTAATATTCTTATGCGATCTGTATTTCTGCGCCGAAAATGTTAAAAATGGTCTTTCTTTGGCAGTCGCTATGTCATAATCTTTAAGTTAGTGTCTTTTCGTTCCAATTATTCTGACGCAAATTCATGTCTGTCTTTAAGCATTGTGCGTCATTTTTACGTATTTCTTGGAGAACAAATTACCTGCTTATGCGGTTCTATGTACACTGACAAAATATTGTTGATTGAACTCACCGATATAATACAAAAAGACGTTTATTCGTGTTTGTTTTTTTTTTATTTCGGCTGTTTCATTTTAAGAATTTTGATTTTCGATTTTGAAATCTCTGACTGATAAATACTGTAATTATTGCAACTTTTTGTACATTTTTACTTCTTTCAATCAGATGTGTCATTTTTTTTTTTACGATTTGTATTTTCTGTGCCGGAAATTTTTTAAATGGTCCTTTTCTTTGGCAGTTGCTATGCCGTAATCCTTAAATTTGTGACTTTCATTTGTACCACATTCGTTGCAATTATTCTGTCTCATATTCATGTCTGTTCTAAAGCACGGATTCGGATTTCTTTATGGGTTTCTTGGAGAAAAGTTTACCTATACTTAGGAATTTTATTCTAGTTACACTGACAAAATTTTGCTGCTCAAATTCACTGATATAGTAAAAAAGATGTTTATTCACGTCCGTTTTGGTTGTCTCATTTCTTAGAATGTCGAAAAGATTAATGAATGTATTTTTTGATTGGAATTTCTGAGTGATACATTCCTGATAGTATCGTTTGGACTCTGCCACACGAAGCTGGGCTGGAAGAGATCTCGGCAACGGGATAAGTCCAGTGGCAAAGTTCTGGCATTCATTCATGATAGTGTCGTTTAAATCGCAGAAAATTTTTACATTTTTACAGATTACTAGCCGTTTTGTTTTTATTTGATGCATCGTGACGTGTTCTTCTTTAAAATGTGTATTTTTCATCACATAACAAATTTTTAAAATGGTCCCCGTAACCTTCGTAAATTCTTGTCTTCTTTTTTCGTACAACATTCCTTGCAAATATATTACCGTAAATTCATATCTGTCTACCGCATTACGCCATATTCTTCAAATGTCGTATATCGCATTATGTTTTTCTGTGGTTCATCCAGTGGCGTCGGAGCCGGGGGTACAGTGGGTGCCTGAGCACCCACAGTATTCTGTACCGACGCCTCTGGGTTCATCTTACGTCCAACCTGTAGGATTTTGCATAATTTGTCTTTGCTAATTTTTTTGTCTTAATTTTCTCTCAGAAAAATGTATTAATGGAATGTTTTCGTCATTGTATTGCTGTTTGAAAATGGCTCTCGTGCCTGACAAGGTGATCAATAAGTTTCTATAGTATTTTTTTTTTTAGATCAGGTGTGCCGCAACTGCAAAATTTTACAACGCTTCAAGATTTTGCAGGAGTACCACGAAATGTTTAAAATTCTAATCTCATTCCCAAAGATGCCGAGAACGTGAAAATATTTGTGAATTTCTGTTTTAGTGGCAACATTTTTGCGGCATATGGGTTTTTGCACTCGTCTGGCATTATATGAAACCTGAGTAAATATCGAAATAGAGAAAGAACATGCAGCTATTTTCATTATCACGAAAACTTTGAACTTTTGGTTTATGTACTCTATAAGCTATTTGATTGCACCATATCAGACCCGACACATATGTTATAGGCTGCCTAATGATGAAAATATTCGTAGTCCGGTGCATTTTCCGTTTATCGCAGTTTACACAGATATTAGTTCTATATATTTTTCTCAGATTTGAGCAACTTAGCCGTTAGCGCATGTTTCACAGCACGCAGTTTTTGTTTCGCTCTTTGACGAGAGAATCAAGTGCATGCATATTACAACAGTATATGATCAAGCAGGTGTTTTAAACCTATTGGGTGGTCCCCGATTCAACATGATCTCTCTCTCATCGGACCTCCGTTCAAAACAAACTAACGGGCGCGAGGTGTTAAATATTCATAGAAGTAGCCGCAGGTGTTTAGACAGAGAACTGGACGCTAATATTCAATTGTGGTAGATTTCTCACGTTTAGCAATAATCGCATTTATTCCCGAATTTTTCCGCACAATCATATAGATTCTTTCTCTTAGTTATATGCATAATACGTAAAGAAGGAATAATACGAAATAGCTTTTTCGGGTGTGATCTGATTAATTCACACAAAAAAGTTTGAAAATATTCACTTTTTCTAATAAAATTTGATCCTAATATCGTGATATTTACTCTCAAAAAAAATATTTTGGCAACAAAAATTATACAGATTAGCTGCTATACGAATTTAAATTGTTTATTAAATTATTCAGCGCCATCTATTGTCGATCTTGTCGTTACCCATCTATGATTCACCCTCATACAAATACAAATACAACGCCACAACAGGCAAAATGCCCAACGAGGTGGGTGATGCCACCTCGTTGATACAAATGTATCGAATTTTTTTTTTCAAATACTTATGTAAATTGGTGCTGTTTGCATATTTTTAATTGGAACACTACATCAACATAGCAGTTGGAGTGGGTTTTTTTATATATATGTTCGCATATGTGATAAAATCTTTCTTAGCAAAGTTGAATAGTTATCGTGAATTTTATTTTCAGTTTCCTCAATTTGGTGGGATTTTATAAATTTTTCAACATGTTAAATTTTTCAGCAGATCTCAAAAAATGACACGGACAAGGAATCAACTCTTTCTAGATAAAAAAGTACTGTACTCATACAGCCGTGTTTTGCACTGAAATTACACTAAAAGATTTCATTTCTAAAATAATAAAAAACCGAGAAAAGAAATTGGTATAATGGGATTTTTTTTGGCCATGTATTTGTCAAGAATATCAAATATACACCGGACCTAGAGGGTTAATTCACACAAAAAGTTTGAAAACATTAACGTTTATTCGTGAATTTTTACCAATACTATGATATTCGCTTTCAAAAACAATATTTTAGCAAAAAAAATTACATATTACTTTTTATAATAATTTAAATTGCGCCATTTATTGTCGATCCTGTCGTTAAAACTTGTATTTCATCTATTTTATGGTACGATTAATTTTTTTTTAAGTTATTTTGAGCGTTGAAGTGATCAATTTGATAAGGATTTATGGAATCGTACACTAAAAATATTTTTTTTACGTGATAAAAATCACCAAAAAATCAAATTAAAGACGATATAAGACGTTCCTGTTCGTCAAACTTCCACGTAAAGTATCTAATAACGCAGCGAAGCTAACGCTAAAAACAACATTTCCCTCAGATAATTGTACAGAAGATAATCAAGAAAAATAATTGTACATTGGAGTCAAATTTACAATTTTAAAATTACTTTCGATTCAAGGTACTGTCACGTTATTTCCATAAACGTGTATAAATTTGAAATGGAGAAAATTCTACTAAAAAATGGAAATATTTGACGTTTTTTTTTTAACTTGATAGATCACAAAATAATCTTGTTTCTTCCACAAGAAATAATAATAATAAAATTGTTTTTTTTTCAAACAAAAATATTTCGTAGGAAAGATAGTATGTGTCAGCAACCGTTTGGGATTCTTGTTTTTATGGCAAAAGTACTGCTCTTGGTATTTGAAAAATTCAATTAAAAATTCAAGCTTTCCGACAACTTGAAGTTTTGTGGCAGACAAAAGGAAAAATGCAATGGTAATAATAATAAAAGATTAAATCTTCAGAGCGATGAATTTAAAGAATTAGTCAATTTCATTAAGATTAGTCTCTTTCCTTTTAAGAATGATGAATTCTCTTTTGTTTCTCGTTCTTATTTTATTCTTATTTGCCTTCACTTTAAATTAAAAGATCAAATAGCGCACCCACGTATGCAAATTTGATAAACAATCAAATATGTGACTCCTTATTTAAGACAAAAAGAAAACGGCAAAAAAATTAATAATAGGTGTTAAAATATTGCTTGTAAATAAGGCAGTCTTATATAGTGTATAAAATGTGGTTTTTTAGTAAAATATGACTGAATGGTCTGGTGTTAAAGACGTTCTGTTCGTCAGTTATGTTTGCGTGTTTTTGATATCTATTTTCTAATACGGATCAGGGTGATCTTAACCTATGGGTCTGAGACCCAGATATTTTCTGGGCTATATTTGGTCATGATTTCATACATTTTTAGGGAGAGGTCGCATTTAAAATTTGGATATTTATTGTTACGGAATGCACACCAGGAATGTGTTGAAAGATATCTCTCTACGAAAATATGAGCACTCTGAACAAAAATTAATGAATATTTGTAATTAACGAGAACTTTGAATTGGTAGAGAAAGAAATACATAATTCTCTTTAGAACTAATGAAAAATAATGTCAGAATTAATGAAAGGAATAAGTGAAAATGAATGAATGTGTGTGAAATAAATAAAAATGAATGAAATAAATAAATAAAAATGAATGAAATAAATAAATAAAAATGAATGAAATAAATAAATAAAAATGAATGAAATAAATAAATAAAAATGAATGAAATAAATAAATAAAAATGAATGAAATAAATAAATAAAAATGAATGAAATAAATAAATAAAAATGAATGAAATAAATAAATAAAAATGAATGAAATAAATAAATAAAAATGAATGAAATAAATAAATAAAAATGAATGAAATAAGAGAAAATTAATGAAAAGAAGTGAAAATTAATGAAAAGAAGTGAAAATTAATGAAAAGAAGTGAAAATTAATGAAAAGAAGTGAAAATTAATGAAAAGAAGTGTGAAATTAATGAAAAGAAGTGTGAAATTAATGAAAGAAATAAGTGAAAATTAATGAAAGAAATAAGTGAAAATTAATGAAAGAAATAAGTGAAAATTAATGAAAGAAATAAGTGAAAATTAATGAAAGAAATAAGTGAAAATTAATGAAAGAAATAAGTGAAAATTAATAAAAGAAATGACTGAAAAAATTTTTTGTCAAAAAATTTTTTTTAATAAACGAAAGTTCAGAATTTACCAAAAAAAATATATATAATTTCAGAATAAGTGCAAACTTTCAATAATTTAAGGCCTCATTTAATTCAAGCTCTAGTTCAGGCCCCGCTTGCCCACCCCTAAAGACACCACCGATTAGTCTCAAAAATTTCAAAACCAAAACATTTCCCCTATTGAGGAATATTCAAATACGCATTAGTGTATTCGAAATAGACCCATGGGTCGCAAAGTTGATCGTGCTGTTGATTTTGTGCCGCGGCTAAAAAAGATGAAGAACCCCTGGTATAAGTGAACCTCGATGACTCTTTTATAATCCTTAATACGAGTGATCTCAAATAACGTATCATAATTTCCTGCCTATAATCCGTGACGTCACATTTTCTATAGAGAAATGTTGGACCTTCTACTCACGCAAACATCTGTGCAAAATGGATATGTTTAAAAAATTATTTTTACTTTTTTAAAGAGATAGTTGCAAATCATTGTCGATGTGTCATCATCATCAACCATTTGCAATCCACTGCTGGATGTGAAGGTCTCCTCCAAATTTTTTCATTTTACTCTGTCTGATGCTTTTGCCATTTATTTATTTATACAATATTGTTGACCCAAGGCCTATACAAGAGAATGCGGTTGAGTGGGACATAGATATTGTTTGATATTCTGCAAAAAAACTAGTGACAGTCGGGGAGTTGACAATAGAACTGGGGAGTTTGTTCCATTCACCAATGATATGAGGAAAGAAGCTGTATTTAAAACAGTCAGTGGAAGCAAAAATTGGTTTTGTTTTAAGGGAATGGTCGAATCTTCTGGAGATTTAGAATGGATTGGCTAGAATACCGGAGGTATCAAAGTTCAGATGACCATGACAGATCTTAGAAAACAGGGTTATTTCAATTTTCAATTTCAAATTTATTTTACAATTTGTGTGAATACATGTTATATGATACTATTGGCAACCAAGGAGACGAAATGTCCCATACTGGTTGTTACAATGTCAGGGTATAGGTTTATAAAATATAGTTCAGTGAAATTATTTTCAGATATATGATAGGAAAAAAACAATACAAAAAGAAAGATAGTAGTTACGAATAAAAATAGTATAATTAACAGAAAATAAATAAAATATGTTAAAGATAAATAATAAAGGATATTCTCATGCAACGGTGGAGGTGCTACTGTATAAAAATTAAATATGAATAATATCAACACATGAATTTTTAATAGACTTAATATTGACCCCAAATACACAAAAGAAAAAAAAATATAAATAAAATGTTAATGATGCACATAATAAATATGGAGCCAGCACATGAATTTGTACAGGATTATGGAAGGTGATTTAAAGATATGATTTAATGATGTAGATTTAAGATACGAGTTAATCGAGAAATAAGACGAAGAGTAGCAAGGGAGAGGAGATCAAGTTCGTTCTTAAGTTCGGACACGGAGACAAAGGATGACCAGCAGTCGTGGGACGAGCAGAGTACGGGAGAGATGTAAATGTGGTAGCAGAGCAATCTGATATCCCAAGTGGAATGTTTGAGGTTTCGGCGGAGGAAGAAAAGTTTGTTGAGACATTTCTGGAAGACGTAATCAACATGTTTGTTCCAGGGTAGGTCAGCTGAGATCATGACGCCAAAGTGTTTAATTTCAGAAACTTGGGATATGCTTAAATTATCGATTGAGTAAAAGTATTCAAGAGGAAGTAATTTACGGGTAACTCTCATGAAAACTGTTTTTGAAATATTGATAGGCATCTTGCCATAGTGAACACCAGTCGGAGATAGAAGCCAGATTGTTTTGGAGAAGTTCTTGATCAGACTGTTGGTGAATGATGCGGTAGATAACGCAGTCATTAGCAAAGAATCTAGTGGTGCAGTTGAGGTTTGGGTGATCCCTCAAACCCTCAGCATTGAATATTTCTTTCGTGGGAAAGACTTCTCAGCTTCACTCCACAGTGCGTGGAATAAGGAAGGCAGGGTCGTGTCTCCAGAGGTGTAGATGGTAGATTTATCAACGGTTAAGAGCTTCACTTTCGGCTTTCTGTTGTGGAATCTTCATTTCTCACGCTGAAAAACCAAGGACTGTTGAGGTGAAGTTTAAAATATTAAATTACGATCAAATGAATTTTTACAAAATAAATTTTCAACGGATTTTTCTAGTGCGAGAAATGAAGATTCCGACAAAAAGTGGAAAGTGTGGTTTGTCGTTGAAAACCAAATTTGGGAAAAGTTTATCGGATCGTAATACCGTATCCCATCAAAAACATTCCGTGTAAAAAATGAAGCCAACTCTCGAGAATTTTCACCCGTAAAAAGTTGCGATATCTCATGTAGAGCCAAGTCTCTCTCATGCTGTTATTAATTAACTGTGATACTTTGATTCATAAATCACTCGACGGCTCCACACTTTTAATTGACGAACATTTTGGGATTTGGCAATTACGCAGCACATGTTAAACCTCACCATGTTAAGTAAAATCAAGTCAACGTTGAACACCGATATAATTTGTTATAGGCTCTTTCAAAAGCCGGTGGAATGGAAAAGTTTTGGGTAAATTTGGCCGATTGTAGCTAAAAAGGGTGTTTGCGGA
This sequence comes from Pholcus phalangioides, assembly GCF_987345545.1. NCBI lineage: Eukaryota > Metazoa > Arthropoda > Arachnida > Araneae > Pholcidae > Pholcus > Pholcus phalangioides. Next base: position 32,557,823 of record NW_028301610.1, on the reverse strand, counting down.
ATCGGTGATTACAGATTTCGACGATCAGGTGACAATTCGATTTTGTACTTCGCCAATATTTCAGCGCTTGTAGCTCGCCAGATATTCTGATAAAAATAGCGTCACCTTACGGGATTTTTTTTTGTTCTTTCCAAATATGTGCTCATTTTGTGTGTAGATTTTTTCGAAACTTCACAAATTTTGGTTTTTAAGACTTGGCGCATTTTCCTTCTATAATTCATTATCCACCATAATTCGAAAACGGTTAAAGAGAGAACAGGACGTTGCTAGGGTGTTTCATGTTACACGTGGGCTCGTCTATCACCCCTTTCGGCAGATTAGGTGGAGTTCACCTTGTATTATCAATGAAATTTATTTTTGAAATCTCGGGATTTTTTTCTGTCGTGATTTCGACCTTTTTGGAATTTTGGCCTGTCGAAATAATGACCGGAACCGGCTACAAGAGACTATTATGGATGCTCGAGTACCGACAGCACTGTAAGCTCCAACGAGACAGGGAAGTTCCTGATCAGAGTTATTTTACTTAATCAAAATCACGAAAAAAAAGTTGATGTCAACAGTGTGAATACTAATTTTTTTTTACAGGGACAGTGTATCAGGATTTATGTCAGTAGTTCTTAGTTCCCATTTTCATCAATCAATAATCTTTGTGGCCTCGAGGCTCATGGGAATAAATAAGAGGTTCGAGGTCAAGGGCCGTATCGAACTACTAGGGCCACGTGTTGAATACATATGCTGTAGATCTTAGGGAATCTTCAATTATCTCATCGTAACCCTTCTGAAAAAGAGTTCCCATATTGCTCTCTTTCCTAAACCAACACATTCCCATGTTATATCTGTAGCATCTACAGCCCCAATGTATGATATCGCCCACTTTTTGGGATACTGCTTTAGATAAGCCTTAGTATCCAAATTTCATCAATTGAGTTATTTAAATTTTTGATATTTTTTGTAATTGATAACTATTGACTCGTTGATGTCCATCCTTAATTGCTGATGACAGCTGAACTAGATCAGTGTTTCATGCCCTTTCTTGCCCCATGACCAGCTTTAAACAATATCGTTTTCTCAAGGCCCTTTCTTATTGAATTTATTTTTTCAGTAAATTTAAACTGAAAAATATTTTATAAATTAGGTCAGTCTTCAAACCCCTGGGGGTTTTTTTAGAGTTCAATTAGTTATCTCTTGCTCCGTTCTATCCAGGGATTTCTTAACACCAGGGGTTAAGGGGCAAGGGATGTTCTGAATAGCCCCGTACATTGCTGGAAGTAATTCCACTCATATATATACTTGCATTTTCACATACTGACTCGGAATGGGCTACGGAACTGGTTCTATGGGCGGTTTTGCAGAAGTCTGATTAAAAGCTTTATTTATTTACTTTTTTTTCATAGCTCTGTGCCCCCCCCCACCCCCACTCCTCGTAAACACCTCTCATTGCCCCATTGATTTTTTTAGTACGTAGTCGGTTAATTTGTCGCGCGTCAACTCATCGTAGCAAAATTTTGTTGCAGCGTCGATTCGTTGCGGTACTATTTTGTCGCAGCATCACTCATCGTAGTACAAACTTGTCGTAGCGTCAATTCGCCATGATGTCAATTTATCACAGCGTCAATTCGCCATGATGTCAATTTATCACAGCGTCAATTCGCCATGATGTCAATTTATCGCAGCGTCCATTCGCCGTGATGTCAATTTATCGCAGCGTCAACTCGTCGCAGTGTCAATTCGTCACGACGCCGATTCTTCGTGGTGCATGTTCCACGTGATCATATACTAAGGTTTTCTTTTTTTACCTATGCGTGAAATAAGAAACATGAAGAAAAGTGTTCACACACAGTTTTAATAAAAATAATTCTTTTCACGGGTCTAGGGGTTCTCTTTAGACCACTAGATCCCCCCCCCCCCCCCACCAAGACCACAAGGACTTCAGGTTAAGAACTACTGAACTAGAAGACTCGAATTTGTAGAACATGTACTATAGACAACACTCCTGAAGATATCCCTTCCATTGATAAAACACACACAAGGAAGGTTCGAATTTCTTCTCCATCAGTAGTTTGTGGATAAGAACTTTTCGCAGAAATCACATTAGAATAAATTACTCTGCACACGAAACAACATAAACACACATAAAAACGATAAAACGAAACTCTGGAATATTTTGTGCTGATTTTTAATTCTTTTTTAAAAAACCAATCGATCATTTTCATCATCCATTTAAGAACATTAAGGATTCCCAATGGGGGAAAAAAATATATTTAAAAAAAATTGGTAAACAGAGTTTGGAATTTACATTCATCCGAGCAATATGATAAAGTCTAAGAATTGACCTTACATCATTTCTCTCTCTCTCTCTCTCTCTCTCTACCCATTTTTTTTTCTCAGCCAGTGGCATGCCATGTAAGTTTGAGCAATACACCAGCGTACACGTACTCTAAAAAGTCAGTCAGCAATTGCTACGAAATGTCGACGTCAGCAGCCTTGTACATGTATTCCATCGAAATGGCGGGTTCCATTATGGTCACGCTGACCAACGACGTTCAGAAAAGAAAAGTCCAAAAGTCAAAACTACACGATGTTTATTATCAGTTTTTTTTTTATTACATAAAAAAATCTGGAATAAGAAATGACCAGGAGGGGGGGGGGGGAGGGAGAAAAATTGACCTAATGAGAAGAGGTCAAGACATCGTTATATCTTTCTCTTCCTTTCATATTATCCGCCATCCATAGATTAGAATTTTGCTTCATTTTTTTATAATCTCTTATTATCTACCATTTTCTTTTTTTTTTACTTAGACTTTGCACCTAGAAGTGAGTTTAATACACTGCATATCCGCTAGAGGTCGTCGGTTTAGCGCGGGGGTTCACTGACTGAGGAATGAAATACCTTTCTCACTGTTTTCAATACTATCAAGTCCACGAGAGGTGTTTCGTATCTTTTCTTTTCTCTTCTCAGTCCTTCTTCGTCGTCTACATAATAACTCTTAATTTAGCGATATGCTATCAATAGAACTGTGATCTTTCTAGAGTTACGCTTAAAAAAAAAAAATGATAATCGAGATTATAATGAATGATCTAGAAAGTTCATCTAGAACAAATCACTTCCGTTGCAGAAGCATTCATTTTGAAATAAAAGATAAACGTTGGTGTGAATGGTAAAGTACTGAAAGTCCAAGTCCATAACCAGAGTAGTGTTATACGTTGGCAGCATCTTCTGGGGTAGAGAAGTGCTCATTTTTTAGGTTCTTTCACTTTCGGTCTAAAGCAGTGTTTCCTCAGAGTGGGGTATCGCCAACCAGTGGCGTCAGAGCCGAGGGTGTTGTGGGTGCTAGAGCACCGACGGTAATTTGTGACACAGGTTCTGACATCAACACTCACAGAAATGATACAGAAATGAAACTTTTCCTGGAAATGATACAGAAATGAAACTTTTCCTGGAAATGATACAGAAATGAAACTTTTCCTGGAAATGATACAGAAATGAAACTTTTCCTGGAAATGATACAGAAATGAAACTTTTCCTGGAAATGATACAGAAATCAAACTTTTCCTGGAAATGATACAGAAATCAAACTTTTCCTGGAAATGATACAGAAATCAAACTTTTCCTGGAAATGATACAGAAATCAAACTTTTCCTGGAAATGATACAGAAATGAAACTTTTCCTGGAAATGATACAGAAATGAAACTTTTCCTGGAAATGATACAGAAATGAAACTTTTCCTGGAAATGATACAGAAATGAAACTTTTCCTCGAAATGCTCAAGACGAGTGCCCGCAGCTTCGAAACACGTCCGACACCACTGTCACCAACCTTCGATGAACTGGAGATATTAATTTGTGTGACTTTTTATGTTTTGAAGTAGTTTTTTTATAAGTGAAAATATATCCACTAAATTATTTTTGGGAGCCGCAGATAAACCAGATAATAAATTGGCTGCAGATAATGAATTGAGTCAAGAAGCCTCTGGCGACAAAAATTTGAGAACCAATGGTCTTTAAAATGAGATCAAGATGGTAGCACTATGTCTATTTTCAGCCGAGTTATTGAAGTTTAAAATTACTTCGACATAAACTGCTGCCCATTCGGGCGTGATTGCTTACCCACACCCCCGCACTGATTTTGAAGACGTTATCACGTCTAAAAAGGACAATTTCTTTAAAAGCGGGAAAAATCAAGTACATTTCGTTGGTTACACAATGGTGTGCAGTTCCAGACGGGCAAAAAAAACATGTTCATCCTCAAGCTCCTTGGCTAAAGCCCTCTCAACCACCCACCAGACGGAGCCGCTACTGGGGGAGGGGCAGAGGGGTCTGCTGCCCCGAGCACTATACTAGAGCGAAGCGCAAATTTCACCCTTTAACCTCTCTTTCAACATTACAAAGGGGCGCCAGAATGCGTTCTCGCCCGGGTGACCAAGCACCTAGTTGCGGCAATGACGAAATGTAGATTGCAAAGGGACCACGTAAACCAACTCTACTTGTTACGAGTTGTCCATAGCAGAGGAACCATAAGAACCATGAACCATAAACTATGGATCACGAGGTGTTCATTGCATAGGAACCACGAGAAACACACTCTATCGATCACAAGATGTACACAGAGGTGCCCCTCCCAAAATTTTTGAGAGGCGGGCTCAAATGGACTCAGCCCCCAGTTATTTGCGCCTATTTGAGTACGTAGCAGAAGGACCACAAGAACCATACTCTATCGATCACGAGGTACATATAGCAGAGGGGACCACGAGGAACGCTACTCTATCACGAAAATCATACCCGATCTATCACGAGATGTTCAATAAATAGCAAGGACCACGAGAACCATACTCTATCTATCATGAGATGCAATGCCGCAAATAGGGGGTGCAGACGGTTGTGGTGCGCCCCGAGCACCGGGCCAGAGGGGGCGCAAATTTCACCCTTCGACCTCTCTATAACATCAAAAGGGGGCACCAAAATGCGTGCTTGCCTCTGCTAACTCAAGCATCTAGTTGCGACCCTGCGATGGTTGTCTTTAAAGGGCGGCATATGAGGTTTTGCCCCTCCCCCCCCGGGTTGCAGGCGAGCTAGAGCGACCCCTGTAAGTGAAACTTATAAAAATATAAGATTGTTCTCTTGATTGAAAATCAGCTATTGTTATTTTCTGATATTTTTCTATATAACCTACCCTTAGAGTAGTCTACCTCTCATTTGATTTCTTATTATTATATTATGTAGAAGCGGCAACCGTGATTGCACATTAATGAAGGACGATGAATCTGCTAGGGATTTCATGGTCGCTTAAAACAAACAAGATTTAAAATCATGAAACATCATAAGAACATGAAAATGTTCTCGTGACAGCTCAATTTTGATGCAAAAAATAGTGCAAACCTAGTTTCAGACTAGTTTCACTGTTTTTTCACATCCTATATTGACCTACGTAGTATCAACGAAAATCTTTGATTCTCGAGCGTTTTTTTTTGCGTACCACCTGAAATATTTCTTTCCTAGAAAAGTAAGGATGACAGTGAAAAACGGAACAAAAAAAAAAAATGTCGGTTTATCTTAGCCAATTTGGCGTAGTAGCCCAGGTTGATAAGATACTTTCCTAATGCTAAAGGGTGTTTAGGGATTGCGAGTTCAATACCCGATTCATCCTAGTCAGAAAATTTTCTGAAGCAGGAGTACACCAGAAAAAAAAAATGGCGACAGCATGACAAAACCGAAAACGATTGCTACCACAGGCTCCCTCACTGAGTGGTTAGTGCACTAACCTCTCGGTGAGTATAAAAAGGCAAAAAAATGTCGAACACTGTAGTTCGGAATCGGCAATAAATTGTAAGTTCCGGTCTAATTAGCCCTCGTGTGCGAAAAATGACAGTGATGAGACAAAAATGATCAAATGATCTTAGCTAATTCTTGTTAATAATTCGTTTCAATCGATCACGCAATCCACGTGCATATTAGCCTCAATCCTATCCTTACACTGAATGATGGATTGTTTGCGAATGATCGTCGAAGTCATCAGTTTTAATGCGATATCAATGACGTACGCAGATATATACTATATTTGTGAGAATGCCCTTGGTCCGAATTAACCATTGAACAAACTAAACACGTGTTTAAGCATCGTGAGAAAAATGAGAACTTTGCTCATTTTATCAAACTATGGTCACTTAATGCACTCTGACCAGCTATAATTAAACGCGCCCGAGTGGTGGAGTAGTAAGATGTTCGTCTTACAGCATGAAAGTTAGCGTCAAAGTCCACGGGCCCGAAACCGGGGAAGAACATAAGAAACACGTTCTTTACCTACCGAGCCTAGGGAGACCACAGATAGATGGCGCCATCATTTCCCACCCAACTCCACTGGTTGGAAATTGCCGAAATAGCGGTATATGACCGGAGTTATGTGCGGTAAAGTAGCTATAACTAAACCTCGACCATTTTAGAGGCGATTACGAACATGTGAACAAACACAACCATAACCCAGCTGGGATTCGAACCCATACCCAGAAACAAGAAAGGACCTTGGTAAGTGAGGAAGGTACGGCCGCATCAAGCCGTAATTTTCGAGGATGCTATGAAACTAGGCTGACTAAAGGTAAGCAATCCAACGAATTTGTACGAGCTAGAAATCCTCCTACGCATTTCTACAGGTAAGCAATCCAACGCATTTCTACAGATAAGGAATCCAACACATTTCTACAGATAAGGAATCCAACACATTTCTACAGGAAAGAAATCTTCCTAATCATTGCTACAGGTAAGCAGTCCTATACATTTCTACGGGTAAGAAATTCTCTTATGTATTGCTACAGGTAAGAAATTCTCTTATGTATTGCTACAGGTAAGAAATTCTCTTATGTATTGCTACAGGTAAGAAATTCTCTTATGTATTGCTACAGGTAAGAAATTCTCTTATGTATTGCTACAGGTAAGAAATTCTCTTATGTATTGCTACAGGTAAGAAATTCTCTTATGTATTGCTACAGGTAAGAAATCCTAACCATTTCTACGGGTAAGCAATCCAACGTATTTCTAAGGGAAAGAAATCCTTCTCCGCATTGCTACAGGTTAGTAATCCAACGCATTTCTACTGGTAAGCAATCCAACGCATTTCTACTGGTAAGCAATCCAACGCATTTCTACGGTAAAAAATCCTCCTATGCATTTCTACGACAGTACAAACATAGTGCACGCTGTTTTGCGATTATGAAAGTCGACGCCGTTTCTGATTGGTTGAAACAACCCGAATTTCAGGTTTTTTTTCAATCAATCTGCAACGGCGCCAACTCGCAGAGTCGGTAAAAAGCGTGCACTATTGTGAAATTTTAAAATTCAAAAATTGTGAAATTTTAAAATTCAAAAATTGTGAAATTTTAAAATTCAAAAATTGTGAAATTTTAAAATTCAAAAATTGTGAAATTTTAAAATTCAAAAATTGTGAAATTTTAAAATTCAAAAATTGTGAAATTTCAGAATTCTGGAACCATGGCGTCTTTTCACCCACCTTGACATACTTGTCCATCCGAACACAAGCACGCTCACTACTACACATACATTACTCTCTTGTCTATGGGACCCCAGCCCTTATGGTGACTTATGGACCGAAATAGGGCCAGGCATCACCTTTAACTTCTAATTCTGGTTAAGACAATCATGGGCCCTCTGGCTAAGTGATTTTTCCGAGGCCCCGTGAGGAAAATGTACGTGATTACTCCACAAAATTTCAACCAGATCTTATTTTAGTGAGCCCCCTCCCCCCCCCCCCCTCGAGGCCGCTGGGTCGTGCCCGGTCAGACCCATGCGTTAACACGACACTGGTTCGTACCAGCTACCAGGGCTGTTTCGTCTCTTTGAAGTCGCGTTTTTTGCCGCTTTGGCTCAGTGGGCGTGGTCTCAGAGCTACCGCGTGACGTCACTGCTCAAGCACTTTTTTAGCAGACGGGCGACGGCAGCACACGAAACGTGCTCTTTTTTACATTTAGTTGCTTATTTACTGTTTCAAGTGAGGGATCTCTCGTTCGTGGTGTTGTCACAGATATGCGCGCGTGCTATTTTTATAATCTATAAGCTAAGAAATGGATTTAATCCAAGAAATAGTTTGTAAGAAATCATATCGCCTTGATATTAGCATTCAAAATAAAAATAATAATAACTTCAAACATTTTATATTAGGACCTTTTTTTCACATTTGTTTCCCATATTATTACGTTGCAGTAGTATTGGTAATAACGACGTCCAAGGCTTCTAAAAGCTGCAGCTAATTCAAATGAAAACAAAAAGATAATCAAAAATTATTATAAAGTTGAAAAGATAATTGAAATTGTGTGTCTCTCTCGAGTTCGCTTCCAATCAACCCAATTTGAATTAAATAACGTATGTGATTCAACTGAAATGAATCCGAGAAAAATATTGTCAGTGGAAGTTACCTCATAAGCAAATACCGAAATTTCTCGCCTTTAAGTGTTTAAAATGTTAAAAGAAAACCAATAAATATCGATATACTAATGACAAAATAATCGGAAAGATAATTTTGGAAATAATTCAGTGAAATGGGCAGTACAGAGATTGCAAACTATCGTAATTGAGAGGGTAGCAGCAAAGCGGGCGCACTCGGTTCTGTTTGAGCAATGACGTCACGCACGATGTCAGCTGGTATCAAGGCGCCTCGATAAGCTATTTAAAGCAGCTATAGCTGGTACCAGCTGCGGCGCGTCGTGGAACACAGTCCTTGTTATATAGCCCTGGGTTCGTACCCCAACGCATCGCTACAGGTATAAGCGATATTATACATTTCTACCTGCAATAAATCGTCCTACGCATTACTACAGGAAAGAAACCCTATACATTTCTACGGTAAGAAATGAAATGTTCCTAATCACATTGCTACAGGTAAGATATCCGGATAGGCATTAAAGACGACTCTCGCGATCCACAAAGGTTGAAGACCTCTAATTAAAGGCCTCTATAGGCCTCATTTCCCAGCCCTGGCATGTGCCCACAATGATTACATATAAATCTCTTTAGTAATGGATCTATTACTCTTCCTTTTACTGTATCTGCATTCCTCAGTTCTATGAAAGAAAAAAAAGGGGACATTATATCATGGGGCCCCAACAGGGGTATAGCTTGATAGGGCTCTTGTCCGGGGCACCCGAAAAATCCACATTTATGGTTTTTATTTAAAACATTTATCTGATATAATCACACTAAATTCATGCAAGTGCTGAGGCATTCAGATGAGAGGGGTTTTGCAAAAAAATCTCGCCTAGGAGGCCCACTCTAGTGCGTATTTGAAGTCCCTGAAATATTTATTACGATCAGTGGCGTATTTGCAGGGGGTCTTAGCGAACTATTTCCCATCGGCAAGTTCAGAGGGGCGGCAAATTTGAGGAATAAGTGACCAAGAAAATTAGTAGAATGGGAGAAGGGCAGCAAAACTTGTATGACCCTAAATAAGTCCTTCCCTACAAAGACAGTAAGGGACTAGGTCAGTGAGTGACCTAGAGTGTGTGCAAGCATGAGAATGATCAAAAGAGTGAGCTAGAGAGTGTGAAAGCATGTGAATTACCAAAAAATTGACAGAGTATGTATAAACGTGTAAGTGATCAAAAGAGTGACCTATAAGGCAAGTAACCATGTCAGTGAGCGACCAAAAGAGTGACCTAGAGCGTATGCAAGAATGTGAATGACATAGAGCTTGTGCAAGCATGTGAGTGACATAGAGCTTGTGCAAGCATGTGAGTGACCAAAACAGTGTGTAAATAAGCATTTGAGTGACCTAGTGTGTAAATAAGCATTTGAGTGACCTAGTGTGTAAGCATGTGAATTGCTAAAGAGAGTGTGTGATATGAGTGAGTGTGTGTGAGCATGGGAGTGACCAAACGAGTGACTTAGAGATACAGTTGTACTTGCAGGAGGCGGGGGAGACCAAGTGGGTCGTAGATCAGGGTGGCGAATTTAAGTAATAAGTGGTCAGAAAAATTAGACTAGAGTGGGAGAAGGGCGGCAAAGTTCGTGTAGTCCACAGGTGAGAAAACCATAAATGCTCCCCTGACTACGATTTGTAGTATTTTGGAAGATTTCAGTTATACAAGTCGACGCTCGTTACAACGACCCCACGTTATCCCGGCTATTCCATTATACACTATCTACCAATAAGTATTTGGACACCTGTGATAGAAAAGAAAAACTAACTTTATTCAAAATCAATAGTTGGTAGAGCCTCCACGAGAGGCAATTACAGCGTGAACCCTCCGGAGCATACTTTCCACAAGTCCTTGTGTGACGGCTAGTGGTATTTTCTTCCACTCGGCTTGGAGAAGACATGTCAGTTCCTTCACCGATTTTGGACGGGTAGGGCACCCCTTAATTCGGCGATCCAACTCGTCCCAGAGGTTCTCGATAGGGTTCAGGTCTGGGCTCTGGGCAGGCCAGTCCATTCGATGAACCCCATTGGCACCATACCAAGCCTTGGTTAACCTCGCAGTATGACAGCTGGCATTGTCGTCCTGGAAGTAACAGGGGTCCACCCCGTAAAACTGCCACAACGTAGGAAGCACATTGTCATCCAAAATAGTGCAGTAGGCATCGGCGTTGAGCTTACCATGAATGGGGACCAAGGGTCCCAGTCCTTACCAGGAGAAACACCCCCAGACCATAATTCCACCTCCGCCGAACTTGACTGTTGGCACAATGCATTCTGGCAGGAGACGTTCTCCAGGCAGACGCCAGACCCAGACCCTGCCATCCGAACGGTAGAGGGTGAAACTTGATTCGTCGCTCCAAAGAACCCGTTTCCACTGATCTACGGTCCAATTTCGATGTGCTTTGCACCACATTAACCGAGCAACGCGGTTGGACTTTGTGATCAAAGGCTTATGGGCAGCAGCACGACCATGAAAACCAATCAGATGTGCTTCCTTACGGATGGTATTCATTGAAACAATACTCCCGGATGCCTGTTGAAACTCCTCGCGGATGAGGGCCATCGGTTGAGTGCGGTTCTTCCGAATTTCTCTGGATAGCACCCGTCGGTCTCTATCTCCCAGTTTCGTTGGTCTGCCGACTCGGGGCAAATTCCGACAATCACATAGGCCACTGTCGATTTTGGGTACTTCAGCTCGCTAGATATGTCCCTTAAGGATCGGTCATTTTTGTGATACCCGATAATTATACCTTTCTTGAAATCAGAGAGCTCCGAACTGCGCGGCATCTTGCATGCGACTAATACAAATACAAATATACAAATACAAATACGACGCCGCAACAGGCAAATTGCCCAACGAGGTGGCTGACTTAAGAACATCATGGATCCCCGAGCCATTTTTTGGAGGCCCTACCTACTACTGCTACACCCCAAATGCACCCCCCTCCCCGCGGAACCCCCCAATGATGTTGTTTTGCTGCCCTTCTCCCATTCTACTAATTTTCTTGGTCACTTATTCCTCAAATTTGCCGCCCCTCTGAACTTGCCGATGGGAAATAGTTCGCTAAGACCCCCTGCAAATACGTCACTGATCGTAATAAATATTTCAGGGACTTCAAATACGCACTAGAGTGGGCCTCCTAGGCGAGATTTTTTTGCAAAACCCCTCTCATCTGAATGCCTCAGCACTTGCATGAATTTAGTGTGATTATATCAGATAAATGTTTTAAATAAAAACCATAAATGTGGATTTTTCGGGTGCCCCGGACAAGAGCCCTATCAAGCTATACCCCTGTTGGGGCCGATGTTGTTTCCTACACGATATATACCGGCGGAGGGCGTGACGTATCTCAGGACCGCAGATATCGTCATTTGCATAGGTGTCCAAATACTTATTGGTAGATAGTGTATATAAGCATAGGGGGGCAAATTCGGGGAGAGAGTAGTCAAGAAAATTAGACTAGAATGTGAGAAAAGCGCGAAAAATTCGTGTAGCCCGCTGGCGGCTAAACCATAAATACACCTCTGTCTGTTAGAATAGCATCTGCCCCGCTTGGAGGTAGCTTGCGTTCTTGTGCTCTGGGAATTTGGCCGGCGATTGGTCAAAGCATGTAAAAATTTGTTGGGGGAAAAAGCTCACGCACACAAACACACTCATGTCAATGAAGAGATATAAATTAAGGTGGGGGAACAAATCCAAAAAAAACGAAAAAATACCGTAAACACATGAAAAGGACAAAAGGGCGAATATTCTAAAATGTAGGAGGACGCTTGAAATGACGTCACAAAAAACCCCAAAGGAGGACGCCTGGTAACCCTAAACAGAACAAAAATACAGGGCAGTCGAATTTTTTTTTTCACCCTGAAACATATCTCTTCATTAATATGACAGTTTGTGCGTGCGTGCGACAGCAAATGCCGTGTACTGAAGTGAGGAGGGAAAGGGGTATTATCTCTTCCATTGAGAAATGAAGGAAATAGAATGCAAACAACATTGAATGCTGAAGTTATTCCTATGGCATATCGCCTCTGGCGAAAAAAGCAACGCTCTCGAAAGAAAAAGAAAACCTTCTGAGAATAGACTTGGCATAAGAAAAGCCCGCAATGCTCCAGGAAAAGCAATAAAACTGACCAGACGGTGAGAACAATAATATAAGCGAAAGGAAACGGATCAGTATTTGTTTTTTTTATATGTATGGTGGCCGGTTTTTTGGTCAGTATAGGGGAAAGTGCACTAAACTGGGGAAAGTGGTCACCAAGTATGTGCACAGGCGTCTTCCTTTCTGAGTTTTTGAATGTGGTGACCCTAATGAAAGGCTAGGGGTGCACGATAATGAAAGCTGGGAGGGGGCATGATGATGATGCCAAATTATATACACTAGATCAATCGACTCTGTTATTGAAGCTGCCCCCTCCCCCGTATCTCCACCCATGATTACTTGGGGAAAGATGGCGTGTCTGGTGCCCCATGTGTCAAACCAGAGAAATGTAATGTACCCCGAACATGGACCAACTCACGGGTAAAGTGCTAATATCCCAGAAGGGCGAGCCCGGGCAGCGTTATTCCATCCTAGACATAGGTTTTTTTACATGGAGTTATGCTCACTGGCTAAGATCATAATTATGTCACCAAAAGCGGGTTGGGGACGTAATTATGATCTTAGCCAGTGAGCTCTTTATTATTAGTCCCAGAAAGCGAGGGAAGCTGTGGTTTTCGTTGATGACTATAGCACCATCTGGATTGGTTCTCAACTAAAACCTGTTTATACTATTATAGTTATAGCGTGCAAGTTCTTGAAATATGGGTTCTGACTGTTACGCATTCAAATAGGCATTGTGTGTGAAAAATTGCCCAGTTCAAAACTCTTCTTTACGCTGCCAAATAAAACCGGCGATTATGCATAATCACCGGATTTATCACGTTTACCACATAATATCGTGGTATATGTGATAAATACAGTTATTATGCATAATAACAGGTTTAATGTATAATCGCCGGTCATTGTTAAGTTAAATTGTTAAGTTTTATAAATTTACCTAAATGTATCACTTTTGCCGGCTATTATGCATCATGATATAATAAATCGTTAAATGATAAACCGTTCTAAATTCATTTCATTTGATAAATTTCAAGTATTTATCAAATTAACCATGTACGCTTGCGTATTATGCCCCTCTGGTAAAATTAGTGTCTATCAAATTTACCGACGATGCTTGGGTATTATCCATAATCACCGCAAAAGAAATTATCAAACTTACGGAGACGATCTGCAAATAAATCGATTAGTTATACATTATAACCGATTTATTATATTTGCTGTACCATATTAATTATATACTAAAACATTTTGAGCCCCTTGCCTGTTTAGCCCCGCCTCCCCCTCTTAGTGACGTAATAGTGATCTCGGCCAATGAGCGTAACCTCATGTTAAAATCCTATGTACTGGATGGAATAACTTGCCCAGGCCTTGTCTGGTCTGACGGGGGGGGGGGGGGGTACAAATTTCATCATTTAACCTCCAATTTAACATAGGGTTACCTGACGTCTTCCTTATTGATGTCATTTCAAGCATCCTCCTACGTTTTAGAGAATTCGCATCGAGCTTATAAGCTCGATGAAAATTTGCCCTTTTGTCGTGTTCCTTTTTAGGTTGCTGGAATCAGGTAGGGTAGCCAGACATCCCCCAGTAGTAGGGTGACCGTACGTACCGTATTTGCCGGGGTAGTCCCGGTTTTTTCTGTTTTTCTGGTTGTCCCTACGTTTTTGCAAAAATGTCCCGTTTTTTCACGCTATTTGAACGAAGCTAACTTGACTTCTATTCTTTAAATTAATGATTAAAATTATCTTTCCAACTCAGAAATTACATTATGGTGATTACGACTACAAATAAGAATATTTGTTTCACACATTTGTCATGTTTTTTTAATTCACTGCAATTTGAAGTGGGGCTTCATTTTCCACTCTTGCCGACTGTGATTTTACCATGAGTTGGCGACTTTGCTTACTTTTTGGGATCATTTTTGGCGATTGTCAGCAATGTCCTGTATTTTCCTCTATTTCGAAACCCAATTTCACGTATTTTGCTCGAGCAGATATGGTCAGTCAATCTATTAGGAACGTATGTTCGCTTTTTTTTTAATGACATTTTAAACTTCCTCCTACGTTTCGGAAAATTGCCTTTTTGTCCTCCTTTTCCGATTTTCAAAATTATTTCCTTTTTTTTTCTGAAGAAACTTTTTTTTTTTCCATTATGAAACATATCTCTTCATTAATATGAGCGTTTTTATGCATTTTTTCCACACGCGTTTACCAACAGCTGCCCGAAATTCCTAGAATATTTTCTGTTTTTGCTTTTGTAACGGTTTTGTTTTAGTTGGGAAAAATCGTTGTGCGGCCGACTTCATTAATCTGTTTAGTGGCGCCATCTGTTGTTGAAATTCGGGAAAGTGACGTTATTAATGGTGCGCAGGCATTCTCCTTTTTCAGTTTTCAATACTGGTAACCCTAGAATCAGGTTTCTAGCTGGTTTTTTTTGTCATTATAGTGACGCTATCTATGAGACTTTTTGGATCACGTGATATTTCCCTCTTTCTTGAGAGACATACGAGGTAACCAATATGGCGACTTCCAATGCGACTCATAAAAGAAACAAATCTAAATTAAAGAAACATAGAAATAAATCATTTGTTTTCTTTTTAATGGGAGCTAGATATTTCGAAATGCTTTTTTAAGTTCAAGTTATCGATCTGCCTGTTTTTGTTTCAAAAAATGATTGATTAATGCTGCGGAATTTCTTCAATGTAATTTATATGGGCACATAATTAATTTCAAAACATCCTAAACTATATGGATTGATACAATTGGATAAGAAAATGCGGAGACATTAATATTCTCATTTTCGTGCTTGAGAAGATATAAATAAAAAGTTGAAATCAATGTTATTGCATGTATATCCACCACAAAAGTGGGTCTGACTCATTATTTTATATTTAATTTTTTGGTCTTCGTATATCTAAGCGCACTCAATATTTCGAAAACCAAAAATTCAATTCAATTTTTAAAATTATTTATGTGGCGGGAACCCCCCCCCCCCCCCCCCGCTAAATTTCCGCATTTCTATGCTAAAATCTGCAATTTTAACATTGAACTCTATGGGAATCATCTACTGTTTGTCCCTCAGAGCGATGCTGATGATGATTATGACGTCTATTCGAAAAGCCTCAGAAATTGGGAAAAATGACGTTACCGACGATGCGCGAGCAAGCGCCCACCTTTCTCAGTCTTCAAATCTGGTAATCCTAGTTTACAAAGGGGTTGCCCCGAGGTCCTTATGGTGTTGTTCTCCTGATTATGATCCATAGTCATTCGAACTGTTTTTTAAGACCAGAATTAGAGTTTTTCCCCCATTCCCAGCTCCGTGTGTGCTGACTGTGGGATTACAAACGGGCCGTGAAGGGCCTATGAAGAACGAAAGAAATTGTAGTGTAGTTGTGCGTGTGTATGTACAGTGGAAGAAAGAAGAGAAACAAACGTGACAAATATTGGGAGGAATGGTCCTGGTCGGTCACTGCTAAAAAAAAAAAAAAAAAAAAAAAAAAATTAAGCCCAGGGATTTGGTCGTGTAAAATGCCGTCACAACTCTTCTACCTACGGAGAAAGAAATCCAGCATACATGGCAATGGGCAGTGGTCAAGTACATGCGAATGCAATTTTTATTTGACAAGCTCCATTAAACATCATTCTACATTAAGCAGTCCATTGACATATTATACAAAAAATTTTCACAAGAAACCCTCAAAAAACCAGATCACAGAAGAAAGCAGGTCGCACAAATACACACCTCAAACCAGCTCAGTTCGCCAGTATGGAGAATTTTTTTTTTTTTTTTTTTTTGATTTTGATTTAAATGCGGTTAAATGCGGTTAGATATGGTTAAATAGGTGCCAAGTACAAGTTAAATAGGTGCCACAATCATAACAATCATATGCAATTATCAAAGGGTGAAAAAACATAAAGGAGAAAGATAAATATTAAAAAATAAATAGATGCCAAATTGTCAGAATTATGTACATAGTATTTTACTTTTTTTTTTTTTTTTTTTTATTATCTCTCATTCTCCCATTGGAGATGAAAGATTTGTTGAGGCCTACGATAGGCCTTCCTCCTTGCCGAAATACGTGGAGTTGGGTCACGATGGTAGTCAACAATGTCACGTATATGCTGGTACTCCGAATCAGCCATGTTGTCAAATTGTGTTTTATTGAGTTCTTTGATATATGAAAAAATATGAGGAATACCAAGGTCTTTTTGTATATTTTCGTTTTTAACAAACCATGGAGCTCTTACAAATCTTCTGAAGATTCTATTTTGTCCACGTTGAAGGATTTTTATATTATTTTTGTTGGCATGTGCCCATGCTGGTGAGGCGTAAGTTAGCGTTGGCCGAAGAATTGACTTGAAGAGTAAGACTTTATTTTTCATGGTTAGCTTTGCTTGTGGGAAGGTAATTTTATTGAGTGCACCCATGATATTGTTAGTCTTGTTGCGTGCATTTCTAATTTGGTGTATGAATGATAAGGTTTTGTCTAGAATGCAGCCGAGATATTTAACCTTTGAGACTGGACAGAGTGTTGTGTTGTTAATGTGAATTCTTCTATTCTGGGGAGTGTTTCGGCAGTGTGTGAACCAAGCAAACTTACATTTTTCTTGATTTAAAACTATGTCTGAGTCGGTGCACCAGTCCGTGATGTCATCGATTGTTTCTTGTAAGTTATTGACCGCTTGTGTTGCACTTCTATTGCCACACAATACCACAGCATCATCAGCAAATAGGGCTATTATTGCATTGGAAGGTGCCGGGATATCATTAATGTAAATTGAAAAGAGCTGTGGGCCCAACACACTTCCCTGTGGAACCGATGCACGTACTATTTTTTTTGACGAATCTTTTTCTCCGATTCTAACCTCAAATGTTCTCCCAACAAGATAGTTATAGAAAAAGATTATTATATAAGGTGGTAAGTTGCAGTCAATAAGTTTGACAAGTAGTGTTGGGTGATCGCACTTGTCAAATGCTTTGCAAATGTCTAAAAAGACCGCTGCAACGTAGTCTCTGTTGTTAAAATGACTCGTAATATATTCAGTTACTCTCATTAGCTGAGTAACACAAGAGTGATTTTTTCTGAATCCGTGTTGTTCAGGTCTTACCAGATTGAGCTCGGTGCTAATTTTTTCGAAGCGTATTAGAACAATTCGCTCAAATACCTTGCTGATGTTTGATAAAAGACTGATTGGCCTGTAAGAATTTGGCATCAATGGGTCTGTGCCTGTTTTGTGAATGGTTTTTACAACCGAGTGTTTCCAAGAAGTTGGAAAATAATTAGCAAAAAGTAATGCATTGAAAATGTTAGTGAGTGAAACAATAACTGATGTGGGAAGATTCTTTAGTGCAGAGTTGGAGACATGATCGACACCTGAAGCTTTTTTGACGTTTAGCTTCGATAAAGTGTCCGATACCTCTATGATGTCAGTTGGTTCGAAGTGTTGAGAACCGTAGAGTCTATGATGTTGAATAAACTCTGCTATTCTATGTCGCATTTGAACTTGAGTTTCGATGTCCTGCACGTGATTTGGGGAGAATTGTCTCTCAAATGCTGTTGCAAAAGTCTCTGCAATTTGTTCCTCTGAGAAAACAATTCCGTTGTCCCCTTGAATTTTGTTGACATTGGAAATGCCTTTTTTTTTACATAGTTTCCAAGCACGCCATATGTTATTATTTTCTGCGCTTGCATTTTCAATAAAATCAGTAAATCTATTGTTAATAAAGTGAGTGACTTCCGTTTTTATTTCTCTTGTGAGTCTATTAAGTGCTATTTTGTCTGATCTTCTTCTATATTTTTGCCACAGACCACGAACTCTATTTTTGTGTCTGATTTTTTGTAATATGTCCCTTGGAAGACCATATTGGTTATCTGGTTGGATTATTTCTGTTGTATTTTCATGCAGTGCGTTTTTTATTGTCTGAGTTATCTGAATTACTGCATCATCTAATTCCCTAGCACCTGGATCTACCAAGATAATGGGTGATTCATTTTCAAGCATGTTCCTGTATCCTGTCCAGTTAATTTGTTTAAAAATACGTTTATTACGTGGGCACAAGAAATTGATCCGAAAAAATACAGGGTTATGTGGAGAACTTATGATAACTTAAGTATGTGTTTCCACCTCGTAAAGGATGTTTTTTGACAGACCAAAATCTATAATATCCGGCCTATATCTATTTTGAGGTGGAATATGGGTTGGCACCTTGGGGGAGTGAATACATAAAAACCTTCTCAAACAATAAAGGCGTAATATTCTACCACATCTATTGCTACCACGACTATGAAACAGTCTGTTCTTACAGTTCCAGTCACCAGCAATCATAATAGGCATATTTGTATCAAACAAGAAATCAAGTAAAACAGAATCAATAGAGTTCCTGAGAGGTTTATACATTGCACAGAATATCATATTAATACCATTGACATGGATTGTAACCGCTGTTGCTTCCATTTGGGATTCGAACTGTGGATTATAAATAGTAGGGTTTCTAGATTCGAAAACTGGAAAAGGAAGATGCCGGTGTTCACCAATTTTCCCCAATTTTCACTACAGATGGCGCCACCAAAGTTACAAAAATATGCCACTATAATACCGCAGTAATTTTTCTCAAATAAAACAGAGCCTTTAAAAAGATCAAAGAAGGAACAAATAACAATTCGTCTCCCCCTTCGTTTACTAAGAATTGTTCCCACCCTCTAGCTTATTTATTGCTATACCATGAGAGGTTTTTTTCTTTCCAGAGAGTGTTGCCTTTTTTTGCCAGAGGTTTTTTGTAAATCACCATAGGAATCAGCATTGCTTTTTTTGCATCCCATTTAGGAATACCGGATTCGAAAGCTGAAAAAGGAAGACGCCTGCGCGCGCACCCTTGGTAAAGTCACTTTTCCCAGTTTTCACAACATATAGCGCCTCTATACTGTCTCGCTTCGCTTATAATGAAATGGTCCTACTATCTGCTCAGTTTTATTGCTTTGAATGGAGCAATGCGAGAGGTTTCCTTTTTCCAAGAACCTTGTCTTTTGGTACA
The DNA here is from genome assembly GCF_987345545.1 of Pholcus phalangioides. Classification (NCBI taxonomy): domain Eukaryota; kingdom Metazoa; phylum Arthropoda; class Arachnida; order Araneae; family Pholcidae; genus Pholcus; species Pholcus phalangioides. The sequence continues at coordinate 32,538,271 of NW_028301610.1, read as the reverse complement.
TTAATTGGGATTTCCGAAAGCGTATATTGCCTCTGTGGTGCTCGTGTGGTCATAATGACGGACTCGCATCGTGAGGACCTGGGTTCGAAACCCACCGTTGCCGCAGTGGTGGTCGGCTGAAGTTGGTTTCCCAACTGCGAATGCAAGCCGATCTCCCCGTTAAAATGTCTCGCCACAGAGAGCAACAGGCCTACAACAATACAATTACTCAATCATTACACTTCCCTCATAGTTGGAAAATTTGATGGCAGATATAGCAGCGCTACACATGACAAGCATTACACAGAAACAAACTTCACGTTAGGTTCACAACACATACACGCACAGCTTTTAGCATGGCCCAGGTCTTCGATGACCAACTAAAATCTGTTCATTGAGACAGAGCGGCGAGTCATGATCTTCTGGTTAGGAAGGGGTGAAAACGTCTATAGTACTGTTAAGTTCTACCCTCAGAAGGTGTTTTTTTTAATCGCATTGCTTATTTGCCAGAGGCGATTTATAGACCACAGCAACCAGCATTGAGTGTTGTTTGCATCCTATTTACTTTACTTCTGATTCTGAATGAAAGAGATAACAGCCCTCCCCCCCCAATTCAGTATCCGGCAGCGTTACTCCATCCTATACACAGGATTTTAACATGGGGTTACGTTCATTGGCCAAGATCCTTATTACGTCACTAAAAGGCGGGGCTAAATAGGCAAGAGGTTCAAAATGCTTTAATATTTGTTACGGTAAATAAGATAAATCGGTTATTATGCATAACCGTCAATCATCTCCGTAAGTTTGATAAATTTATCACTTTTACCGGTGATTATACATAACACCCAAGCATCGTTGGTAAATTTGATAAATACTTAAAAAAAATAATTTTTACGGGTTATCATACTTAATACCCAAGTATACCTAATTAATTCGACAAATACTTGAAATTTATCGCTTTTACAAGTGATTATGCATAATCGATTTCCGGAGTCGTGACACCCCGCTTAAATCGGGGTAGGTCAAACATTCTTGACTCATTTGGGAATTTTTTTATATTTACCAAATTCATAAATTACACTATAGGGTGTATATAGTAAAAGTGCTAAATTTAAACTACTTATCAAATTAACCAGCATTATGTATAATCATCCGTAGAAATAGTAATTTTTTTAGTATTTATCAAGTTTACTACCGCTGCTTGGATATTATGCATAATCACCGGTAAAAGTGAAAATTTTATCAAGTTAAACTTTATCTCATTTCCACTTACAAAGACGATTGACGATTTATCACATTTACCGCAACGTAAAGCATTTTGAACCAACCTTTACCTCTTTAGCCCCTCCTCGTCTTTTAATGACGTAATAGTGATCTTGGCAAATAAGCGTAACCCCATGATAAAATCCTAAGTATAGGATAGAATAACGCTACCCGGCATTAGCTGTTGGTGACCAAACATCGCTCAAAATGAATATTACGGTTCCCTTCTTCTAGCGTGGTTTTCCAGACTGCAGTGCCGTCTTAACGCATGGGCCCACCCGGGGGCCTTAAGGGGAGAAAGGCCTCACAAAACTGAGATCTGATTGAAATTGTCGAGAGTAAGCATGTAAATTTGCCTGGTCGGGCCTCATGAAAATCACTTGGCCCGGGGCACATCATGCTCTTAAGACGGCCCTGCCAGACTGTCTTTTCATATTATCCAGGAGAAAACTGAGTCATGGTCAGAATTGAATCTGCCCTGCTTGGGGTCAACTTAGGTTATTGTACTCTGGAAATTTCGAGGGTGATTAGTCAAAGCGTGTTAACGCGTGTGGGAAAAAACACTCATAAAACACACAACACACTCATATCAATGAAGAGATACATGTTTCAAAGTGAAAAAAAGAAATTTCCCTGCAGAAAAAGAAAATAATTCTGTGAACCTGAATAGCAGGACAAAAGGGGATATTTTTTCCAAAATGTAGGCGGACGCTTCAAATGACATCAAAAAGGAGGACACGTCCTTTTAAAAGAGGATTTCAGGTAACCCTAATCATATTCTCTTTATTTCTGAATGGAAGAGGTAACACCCCTCTCCCTCCAAACTCCAGTTTATAGATGGCAATAGATGTTGGTGAGCAAACAATTGCATTCTCAAAATGTATATGTTGCGGTTTCAGCTGCTTTTCAGACTTTTTTTCATATTATGATGGAGCAAGCTGAGCCATGGTTGCAATAGCATCTGCCCTGCTTGGAGGCAACTTGAGCTCTCGTATTCTGGGAATTTCTGAGAATTTCGACAGCGATTGGTGAAGCCTGTAAACATGTGTGGGAAAAAAAACACTCATGTCAATGAATGACATTGAGTGTTCGTCCCTTTGAGTGTTGTAATCACTTTAAGTATCCAAATTTGTAATCTAATCTGTAATGTCTCTTTCTCTTTGTAATCTAAAAGCGACTACAGAGTAAAAAAAAATGCCCTCCTAAGGAAAACGTCTGGTAACCCTATAAAGAGAAGACAAATATAAATGAAAAACACTGCTGAAATCGATTTAATAATGTTATTTAATGTGCGAGATTTTTTTATGAACGTCAATCAATTTTTGTGAAGTTTATCAAATTCCATTCACAGGCGTAAACTTGCATTAGGACGGATACCGTATTCAGGATCGCCTTTAACAGCACCGTTGTCCCCCCCCCCCCCTCGGTGAAGTGATATTCTGCGCCCCTCAAGCTAGACTCGTAGTGAACATAAATATTCGAATTATTTCAGTTCCAGGTCGATGCTTTGGCCAAGGCCAATGAAAATAGTTATTAGCCCCGTTCACATGTGCAAGATTGGGGGTCGCTTTGGTGATAATTACCGGCATGGCAACTTTTTTTCCCTCGTGGGGAAAAAAAGGTGGGAGAGAAGAGCTCATCTCAAAAAAGCCCATCTTTCTTGGGGTGGATTGATGGTCGACACCGACCTTCTCTCCCATAACCCTTTGCTCCGCGAAAACTACTGTAAGCTCCTTCGTCAGCCATCTTGAATCAACCACTTCCGTTCAACCCACGTAACCAGTGACGACTTCCGAGAAGAAGAGGGGGATTACCGGCATAAACTAAACGTCATGTGAATGGTTTGTAGCGAAAATTCCCGTTACCGGGAACTTCCCGGGATGTTTTATTGCGCATGTGAACGGGCTATTGAGTATTATTACTTTCACATACTCTTTGATTCAATAAATTCATTTATTCTTTTTGGACGCCTATAGTAAATCGCCTGGCATCACGGAATCGCTTCGTTTTATAGCGTTGTATAAAAAAATTCACGTTAGAAGTATAATCTTTGATGTTCACAAGGAAGGTGTTTAAAGGAAAATTGAACGTTTAGATAGAAATTTTGTTTTGCGCAAAACACGTTTCGAGTGGTTCGTTATATAGAGACTCTACAGTAGTTTTTTATTTGATGTAGTATGCAGGGGCGGCTTAAGCGAAGGTGCAAGGGGTGCGACGTACCCGGCGGCAAGTTGTAAGGGGTGGCAGCGTAGACTTTACTTAAGACCCCAAAATTTAACACAGTAAAAATTCACATGACATCACGCTTTTGAGTCATACTGTACCTCGACAACGGAAACGTTGAAAAAATAGACGAGGCCTCCGACCTATTGCTCCCTCCATTGCCCTACCTCCTGCGTCAGAGTCCCTAAGCTGGAATCTTTCATGGAGACTATGCAGATTTTCTATGGGGCCTCTTCTAAAGTTAATTTATAGAGTGGAAAAAGAAAAGTTATAAGGATTTAGTCCCGGACCTCAAGCTGGAGCCCTGTCAGCCCTACCCTTGGAAGATCATGCCCCTCCCTCACAATTTATCCAAACAATTCCTAACAAAAAACATTTTTCGCCCTTTCATTTCGGATTTTGCTCCCCTCCAGAGCCGACAGTTTGATTTTTTTCGGCCAATGGAACCTTTTTTTTTCACCCATTCATCCCGGATTTAGCATCCTCTTGAGCGGTGCCCCGTGTGGTCACAATGGCTCACACATGGCCAAGCTCCGCCCCTGTACTCTATTACAAGGGGTATGTGTGCATTTTGGTTCCTTCACCCATGGCCCCCATAAAAGCCCGGGCTATTCTCACAATTTTATAGCTTTTTCACGCTATAAATTAACTATAGAAGGGGCCGTGAGAAATCTGACTGGGAGGGGGCCTGCGAAAGATCCCAGCCTAGGGGCCCATACTCTCACTCAGAATTTGATCCACAATACTCAAATGAAGGCAAAGGAAAATTTTGGTTTTCACTTCTCCGGCTCCTGGCAGTGCCGTCTTAACGCATGGGCCCACCCGGGCACGGCACGGGGGCCTCAAGAGAATAGGGCCTCAGAAAAATTAGAATTGGTTGAATTTGTCGAAAATTTGGCAGGTAGGGTCTCAAAAAAATCACTTGGCCCGGGGACCAATGATGCTCTTAAGACGGCCCTGGCCCCTGGAATACCCCAGAGAAACACCTTTGAAAAAATTTTCTTAATAAAAATTACCCCGTTAAATATCATCTTCACAGGATAAGTGATGATGGCTCACAAAAATAAGTGCTCTTTCAAGGATTAAGTTATCTGGCATTATTAAGAATGGTAAAATAATTCTGAAACAAAAAACAAAAATTTCTACTTCAAAAGCTGGACGTATGGTCACGCACATTTTGCACGGTAAACAATGAAGTGTGGCTTTCTTCTGGGAAAAAAAATTAGGTTTATCTCTAGGTGCCCTTCACTGAAGCCCTATCAGCCTCCAGGCAGGGTCGCCATTAGGGGCGGCACATGAGGCTTCGCACCTGGGCGGCAAGTAAGCTCGAGCCGCCACTGCTAGTATGAGTATACTTGCTTGTTGATGAACAACAAAACCATAAAGATGCAATGGATACCTTATCTGAGAGATACTAGGGATACATTTGATACTGTGTATATTCATAATAAAATTACAGTGAAATCTCGATATAAAACGATAATCTGCGGATGAAGAAAAATATCGTAGTAGAGGTATCGTCATTAAATCGAGAGACTTTGACATTGAATAACGTCCATCACGGCCGCGACTAAATTCTTGATCAGCTAAGCACATACACACAATGTACATAAGCACATATTTTGGCACCCCCTTGTAACTTTGAAGAGGTTATAAAAGGTGAATTTTTGCGCACCCTCTGGTCCGGAACAAGAAACCCGCTTGTCCCCCCCCCCCCAGTTGTGGGCCTGCCGACCGTGGACCACGATCACCATTGGCGTACGCAAAGAGGGTTTTGGAGTTCTAACCCCCTCACCCCCCTAGAGCCGAGATTATAGTTTTATTTTGCAAGAAAACACGTAACCCCCTCCAAGAAAATCATGCGTACACCTATGGCGATCACAAGTTTCAATGGGAAAACCATATCGCCTAACCAATTTGTTCTCTTAACCGGCCCATGGGGGAACTTTATTGTATATACATACAAATGCCATAATCATATCGAAATGTAATAATATTTATTACACATACAATTATATTTTATTATTTAGTTTAAATGTACAGTGAAACCTCGATATAACACAGGCCATTTTATAAGAAATTTAAATTGGTGGGCACTAGCAAAAAAAGGGCATTCGAAGCAGGATAAGCTCCAGTGTGTTCGTACAAATGGCATAGTAGGTGAAAATTTCAAATTTTAATAAAATTATTAATAAATAAAAATAATCATCAATAAAAATATTAATTAATAAATTATTAATTTAATACAAATATTAACTAATAAAATTATTAATTTTTAAACTCAATTTTAAGCTTAATTGATTATAGCTCTTTCTGTGTTAATGCTGCTAATGTGATTCAATTTTTTTAATTAATACTCTATTAATGTTATTAATTATTAAAATCATTTTTTGAATTAATCGGAATTATTACATTTATTTCATACTGATATTAAAAGAAACGAAAAAAAAAAAACTATTTTCGTGATTTACCATCGGTAGCAAGTAGAACAGAACAAACTAGGTTCAGTCACCACGGCTATATAACTTCCATGCCACAAGGGGTGTGGCCAGTTGAGTAATTAGTCCCATTCACATGAATATTAATGATATGATATACTAGAGAAGAAAAGGGTAAAAGTACACACATTGCATAACCTATGCAAAACAAGGAGGGCGGAGATGTACAAACTCATTAAAAAAAGCATAACAAGAAATGTATCAGAAGTTTACAGAGCATGCTGCAATCAAAAATTATGCACAATGGGGATAATGACGCATTGTGCTGGAATTGATTCGAAACAATATAAAAAACATATGCGAGGTAGAAAACTATTGCATGTACAAAAGGAAGTAAGATGAAATTGTATAGCATATGCAAAACAAGGAGTGTATAACATTTGCAAAAATATGTACATGAAGGTACACAAGGGTAAGGCTTACAGGGTTCCAGCCCGGGGGCTTCAAGACAAGTACTGTATTATTTTTTACTTTAAAAAAAAAACCCAGTAAATTCTCTATATATAAGGGGCCCGTGAAAAATCCTGGCCGGGAGGAGGGGCTCCGAAGAGGGGGAGCATGAGGTTGAGAGCCATTGTTCTACTCTAGACAAGGGTTTTCAAATAGTGATCCTGGGTAACGCATGAGAACTTCGAACTTTTAAAACTCTGCTCTTATTTAGCACTAATTTCGCAAATATAAGGTACGGATAGGCAAAGAAAATTTCGGAAGCACAAGAGAAGGCGTGTGCAAATTTTGGATGCTCTGGCAGCCATAGCGGTAAAAAGTTTGAAAAGCTCTGGAAAAGGCTATATAGATTTCCATTCAGTGTTTCGTGGACTTCTAAGGTTTCTTTATAGTTTTTTTTTAGGGGGGTGAGGGTGAGGTTCCGCTGCATTAAAAACGTGCAATTTTTCATTTGTATTATTATGAGAAACATCCATGTTTGTTTGGTTGGTTCAGCGTATTGTAAAATGTGGGAACCTCTGGCCAACAACAATTCAAATCATTCAATTTCAAAGAACCAATACCGACTTTACAGCTTTTTCTAATTTGTGAGGAGCTCAATATTTATTCTTCGCCCGGGGCCTCAACCGACCTTAATCCTCCTATGCCGGCGATTATGCATAATTTTATTACCTCTCATCTCTTGTACGTTATACATGCATTCCACTTATTTTACCATAAACATTTAATTTAAGGAAAATATATATTATGTAAAAAGTTAAAAAAATAAAAAATTATTATACGTATATATTGCAATGTTAACTTTCTTCACGTGTAAATCAAGATGTGCAAACCAAACCACCATTTCGATCAAATTTCATCATCATAGACTGAAGTTTAAGCACGATTCCGGTAAATTTGAGTAATTCATTAACGGTTTTTGTAATGTTTACCAATTCAACTTGGATAAATACGTAATCACCGGTAAATAGGAAAAATTCGCAACACACGAACATAATTTATCAAACTGGTCGGTGATTATGCATAATAACCGGCGGTTATGTGTAATGAACGGATTATACCGATCACATTAAGAGTAACATGTACACATATTCAAATTGGCAGGCAACTAAGTCAAGATATTTCATCGACCCTCTACAGTAATTTTTTTCTGTAAAAGTGAAACCACACTTACAACGATATTCGATATAATAATAAATGTGTATATAACGATATTTTTTCGTCTGGTTATTTAATAATAGACTACTAGTACACTGGAAATTTTTTTGAAAAGGACTAGACAAACAACTAGTAACTAGATGGGTGAAGCCTTGGTGTACACATAACACAAATTTATTAAACATTTTAGCACAAATTAACAAGACACAAATATAAGACAACTAAGAATCAGACAAACTGAACGTGAACATGCTTCTCTGTATGAGTCAGCGAGTGATACAGTATATACGAAAGATCTTCGTCAGGAGTTGGGGGGAGGAGAGTTTAGTTTTAGTTCCAGTCTCAAAGTCAAACCAAAACCAAAGATGTTCTTCGTGTTGCGGTAAACAGTGTCCGCCTCAATGGGTATTTTTTCCATCCAAATAGCCAAAAAAAAAGCCAGATCTAGTTGGAAAATACCTAAGTCGCACAACACTGTTCTGGCTTGAGCAAGCATTAAAGAAACACATGTAAACACTTAAACTTTAGAATGGAAAATATAATAACAAGAAAAAAAATTCTACCTTTTTTCCGATGCTAAAATGTAGATATTGATTTCTATCCTTTTTCAATGATTACAAGAAAACAATCCAAAAGGAGCACAACAAGAGATGAAAAACAAATACTCAACATGAAATTCCCGGTTATAATCGTCCCCAATTTCATCTTACGTTACACGGCTCCTTCTAAAAAGGCGTCGACATGATACTTCAGGTCTTGATTGGTATTTTTTTATGGTTTGTTATTACTGTATGGCCCAGCTCGAGAGTGACGATTGGATAGCTTCATCACAAAGATATACTGTCACCAACACATCTCCGAAAGACAGATGCCATGCCATTCTCCCCTTCCCCCTCCCTCCCCAGGGCCGTCTTAAGATCATCAAGGGTCCCCGGGCCAAGTGGTTTTTCTGAGGCCTTACCTGGTAAATTCTAGAAAAATTTTACCTGGTTTCATTTTTGTGAGGCCCCTTTTCGCTTGAGGCTGCCGGGCCTTGCCCGGGTGGGCCCATGCGTTAAGACGCCACTGCCCCTCCCCCGAACCCCTCTAATTTTTACAAACATTTGAGATTCAATAGTGACGGAATCGCTCTTCAAGTATTGTATACTCACATAGTAGGGTTCGGTATACACAGAAACACTCATAAAACCACAGTACAGTGGAACACTCGTTAATACGACTCTCATTCATACGACTTTTACTAATTTACTCCCTCATTATACATGTTTGGCTTCGGACCTATGCATTTTAGTGTTAAAATATTTAATTTATTAGACGCACAACATCAATTACACGGCGTTTTTGTTTCGACTTCGAACCCCGAAACTCGGTAAAAATTTCATTTCTGTCAACAGGATTTCAATTTTTTTTTTTTTTTTGTAGGTAGCAAAAGACGTCACTGAAATGAATATTTTTACGAATATTATCGCCAGAAAAGCCAGAATTTTTAGTCTGATTGTAAACGGATACATAAACATATTCAGCAAGCTGACGACCCCTTTAAAGCGGGCTCTAAAATGGTTTGTTTATTGTAAGTTTTTGAAAACACGGAAACGCACAAATATAACTTACGTTTATTGCTAGTGAGTTTAGAAGTACAGTCGAATCCCGTTATAAAGAACTTCAAGAGACCGGAAAAATCATTTCGTTATAAAGGAATTCCAGGTTTTAGCATTGTTCGTATGCAAACGTATCTAAGGGGATTAGAAAAGTGTTCGCGTTAAAACGATATTTTCGCTATAACAGTATTCGTTAAAACGGGATTCGACTGTATTGCCATTCATCTAATATAGCTTCTTTATTTATTAAATTACCTGCTATTCTCATCCTATACTGAAATTTTTCAATAGGATTTCTTTTTCTCTTTAAATCGTTGCAAGAACTTTTCCAATAAAAACTCATTGAACTGAAGTGCATCAAAACAAATATTTATTGTTTATTGTACAATTTTGTATAATCTTCTTTTTAATCAACAGCGTGAAGAACGACAATTGCTCACGCCACTAATGTAATGGTCTACGTACGTCCTATCCTCCGTACGGACCCTCGCGTACGCTGGCCAGAGGCAGGATGTATCAGTACTACTTCTTCCAATCAGCACCACTGATCAAGTCGGTATTCGGTAAAGCTACCCATCGGTAATCTTTATCGTGCATCAACTTCGAATAAAATTTTTTATCTTTTATAAAATCTGAGTAGGGAAAGCCTGAAAAAATAAAATTCAAAAACAAAACATGTATATTTCTGAAAATTTTCAAATAAGATCTTATATACGCTGTTGAGAAAGTTGAGATTATGGTTTATAAACTACTATCTATATGAATAAGGCCGGTATTACACTATAAAAGTTTGATAAAATCCCTTTTATACAACTTAAAAAATCTAACCAATAAAGATTATAGGTTACATTCGAGCAAATGGAACTGGTAAGCTTATTGGTTAAATTTTTCAAGTTTTATAAAAGGACTTTTAGAAAACTTTTATAGTTTAATACCGGCCTAAGAGACATTTTTAATCCCCATTCAATGATAATCGAGTCGGTATGTTCACAGAATTTAGTTTATTAATGCATTATAAATTTTACTACTAACTCTTAATATTTCAGATCCTCGAGTGTATTCAAATTTTTAGTCATTTTTTTCTTTGCTTTCGAATTTAAAAAAAAATAAAAAATTAACTTTTATTTTTATTGTGAAAAAAATTTCTTATGATACATGTATTTTACGGCGCTTCGGATTACTGAATATAATTTATAATTACTTTACATAATTTATAGTAACATTTACGAACACGAAAAATTTTATGAATACAAACCAGGGTCTATTGGGTCGGTTATGTTGATGTCATGTAATTGCCTTATCATTTTTAAGCACTTTTTTTTCGTTCCTTCAATGGGCATCGGCCGAGAAACTGAAAAGAGAAGAAATTGTAAGCTTATAGGTATCGACAGTTATGAAACGAAATGTATAAACTATATACCGTAATATATACATGGATTACAATACTTACAATGTACTTCTTCTTCTTAACCATACATGCACTTCACACGTATTCCTCTGCGGAATTTCTGACAAATTGGTACATGTCGGAATGCGTGTTCTGAGTGTATGTGTGGACATAACGTATTTATGTTGTCAAAATTATGTGCGTGTTTCGTGTTCTATCGAAGCTGCCACCTATCTTCTATGTTTTGAGTGAAAATGATAAGTGCTTGAATTTTCATGTAGTGTACCGACATAGTGTGCCAGGTTTTCCGATTCTGAACGGTGACGACTTTCAGAATCGGTAAACCTGCCGCACTATGTTTGTATCCTAAGCATCGTGTTGAAGATCTGCCTGCTGTGTCTGTGGGAAGACTTTTTTTAAATGTGGTACTGGCTCGCATTTGCGTCTTGAAGTTGGAAAACCGCAGAAAACCAATTTCAACTGAAGCAACTGCAGATTATAACAACTTACAATGCACTGCAAATACTTACGTGAAATTGGAGTAGGTCGCAAGACAGGTTGACATAACGGGTCGACTGTAATATATCCTAAACAAGAGAAACCAAATTTGAATGGATATCGAGAAAACAGATAATTTATTAACCCATTAAGCCATATATTTCAAAAATACAGCAACCCAATTAAAAACTAAAATTATAAACAATATATACACATGATAAAATACTATACAATGCCCATAAAGAATACTTATGGTTGTCTTATTCTAAGTATGGATAGCTTCTCAATATACCCCAACATGTTTATCGTATTTCTTTTTAAACGTGTCACTTGTGTTACAATTTACTACCTCCGGGGGGTAAGCTATTCCATTTATTAACGACCCTATTAGAGAAAAATTCCCTGCGACACCATAACCTCGCATTGTCCCTTACCAATCGATACTGGTGTCCCCTTGTAAAAGCAGTCGATTGGCGGTGTATTAAAAGTTCGTGGTCCATCTTATCCATCCCGTTGAAAATTTTGAACATTTCGATCATATCTCCTCGACACCTGCGTTCATTGCAGGTCACAATGCCATATGTATCCTTTTAAATGAAGTAGTTTTTCCTCCGATTTTCAGCAGGCGCAAAGTAAGGGGTGTGGGGGGGGGGGGAAATGTTTCATTGAGAAATAAACTTTACAAAATATCTGAGCTTGTCGATAATAGGCTTTTAAGGAGTCGAGATATCTCGTCAATACTACTTAAATGGTTAATACCCGGCAAATTAAACTATATTTTGACCAAAATTTAATTAATGAATATTAAAGCTATTGGTATATAGAGGTAAATTTTCATTTCCATACTTGATAATATATCCACGTACCTAGGTATCAATAAAAAGTTGAATTAAATGTAATTGCATGTATGTCCAACTCAAAAATGGGGATCCTGATTATAATTTTATATTTAATTTTCTCTCGTCTTCTTATCTCTAAGCAAATTCAAGGTTTCAAAACTTGAGAATTCAATTAAATCTTTAAAATTAGAGTTTCCGTATTTCCACAATAAAATTGGTACTTTCTTTATCATTGTTTTCAATAGGGATCATCCTGCCCTTGTCCTTCAAAGTGATATTTATGATGATTATGACGTCTATGCGAAAAAAGCCTCATTAAAACTAAAATACCGCTGATATATCGGAAACTTTTTTTTAAGTATGCTATATTTGACTGTATTTGTGTGTTCTATAATCTGATCCAGTTTAAATTTTAAATGAGCATGTAAAATTTACGATTGCAAATTAATGACGTCAATTTCTCAATGATGCAAACATAGTGATTATTAATTTTTATGCAGCTAAGTCAAGATATGAGTGCCGTTTTACCTGGTTGGTCTGTTGCCAAGTATTATGCATTAATGAACCCTGGACGAATCGTATGATCCCTTGGGCAGGGCCGTCTTAAGAGCATCATGGGCCCCCGGGCCAAGTTGTTTTTCTGAGGCCCTATAAGGTAAATTCTAGAAAATTTCAACCAAGTCTCATTTTTGTGAGGCCCCCGAGCCGGACCCGGGTGGGTCCATGCGTTAAGACGACGACACTGCCCTTGGGTTAATATCGGAATGTAGTATGTTTGTGTGTATCTGTGTTCTGTATTTGTCTTTATGTGTTAATTAAATTTCAATTTCAACACATACGGGGAAAATGAGAAAGAAAAAAATTGATTGAAATGTGTTGAACACAGCAAGAGAAATTGATATGTTTAAATTTCCGAATCGACAGGAATGAATATACTCACTACACGTGGCCGACGATGAAATCATTAACAGGATCGATAAAAGAATCACTGCAACTTGCATCTTTTTGCAGAGTTTGAAAGAAGACCTTGTTGAGTTCCGAGAGCAAATTGAAAATGAGATTCATCTTCGATTCCACTCTTATTTATATCGATCGAATAGTGCAGTTGTATCCTCTCTTTTGAAATTGTTTTCAGGTTTTCCTTCATTTTCACACAATTCTGAGAAAAGCCCTTTGTTTATCCACCACGTGGCTGGCGTACATAACTCACAATAACGTTGCATTGCTAATTTGCAGGTTACGTCATTGATGAAGTAAGAAATGAATTCCGAAGTACATTTACGGTGGATTTGAATTTTTCGATTAATTAAAACCGCTTTCGTACATTAAGGCTAGTAATAATTGCATTTGTTAGGCACAAAATATTATCTTATTTCTGTTGTGTGTGTGAAAATTTTACATAATGATGATTACTGTTCGAGACAGGTTCCGGTCCCCCTCCCCCACCCACTTTTCCGAAATATTATAAAATGGCTGATATTTATATGGAATCACAGTTAAATTTATTGTACTGTCAACTTGATGAATTAGATAGAATCGTGGTGAACGAGGAATTCTCTAATTGGACATTGGACAAGCGTCACAAGTGGAGTTCCTCAAGGAAGGGCCCTTGGCCCCGGGATCCGGAACTTTCGCCCCCGACATCTCGCCCCTGGAACGTTTCGTCCTCGTTACATTTGGCCCCCGGAAATTTCGCCCCTGACATTTCGCCCCGGTACATTTTGCCCCTGGTGCGTTTGGCCCCCGAAAAATTCACACCTGACATTTCACCTGCCCTGAACGTATGAGTGATTGACTGTATGAGTGACCGTATGAGTAATTGACTGTATGAGTGACCGTATGAGTGATTGACTGTATGAGTGATTGACTGTATGAGTGACCGTATGAGTGATTGACTGTATGGGTGACCGTATGAGTGATTGACTGTATGAGTGACCGTGTGAATGATCGAGTGACCGTATGAGTGACCAAGTGAGTGTGAAATGAACTGTAGGAGTGCGTTAGTGACCGTAAAAATGACTGAGCGAGTGCGAGTGGCAGAATGACTCACCACGTGAGTGACCGTATCAACTAGTGTGCAATTGACTTTATGAGTGAATGACCGTATGAGTGACCACGCGACTGACCGAATGGCCGTATGAGTGAGCAAATGAATGACCGCATGAGCGACCAAGTGATTAACTGTATGAGTGATCAAGTGAGTGATAGTGGGATTGACCGTGTCAGTGACAAAGGGAGGAATTGAGCGATGGAACGTTTGAGTGAATAAGTGACTGACCGAATGAGTGACTAAATTAAATACTGGTGTAAGTTTCCTAGTGAATGATTGAGCGTATGAGTGACCGAGTGGCTGACGGAATGAAAGACAGAGTGAATGCTTGAATAAATTTGCGAGTGACTGAGTGATTGAGCATATGAGTGATCAAGGGAGAGACCGAGTGATTAACCGTATGAGTGACCAAGTGACTGACCGCATGAGTGACCGAGTGGTTAACTGCATGAGTGACCAAGTGAGTGACTGTATATGTGACCAGGTGAGTGACGGTACGAGTGTTCAAGTGAGTGATCAAGGGAGTTACTCAGTGATGGAACGCATAAGTGAATGTGTGACCAAGTGAGTGAGTGACTGCATGAGTGACCGAAAGATTGATAAAGTGAATGACTGCATGAGTGACCGAAAGATTGATAAAGTGAATGACTGCATGAGTGACCGAAAGATTGATAAAGTGAATGACTGCATGAGTGACCGAAAGATTGATAAAGTGAATGACTGCATGAGTGACCGAAAGATTGATAAAGTGAATGACTGCATGAGTGACCGAAAGATTGATAAAGTGAATGACTGCATGAGTGACCGAAAGATTGATAAAGTGAATGACTGCATGAGTGACCGAAAGATTGATAAAGTGAATGACCGTATGATTGACCCAGTGAGCGACTGAGTGATTGACAAAGTGAGCGATTGAGTGATTGACAGAGTGAGTGATTGAGTGATTGACAGAGTGAGCTATTGAGTGATTGGCAAAGTGCGAGGGTGGAGTGTCTGCAAAGATGATCCTCCTCATCCCCTCCCTTTTTATAGGTGGTTACGTAGCACTGAGTGACCAAGTGACTCACACTTTAATGGATTCTAAGAATTTGGAATTTTCAGTTTAAGCGTAAAATATTTTGCCCAAATTTACGACTCACACCGGTGTGGTCACTCACACTATCATTCATATATTCACTCATACGGTCACGCGTACGGTCAAGGTAGGCAAAATGACGGGGGGTCAATTTCCGATTCACTTGATTACTCACTGAGTAACTCATATGATCACTCACTGGGTCACTCATATGGTCAGGGCAGGTGAAATGTCTGGGGATAAATTTTCAATTCACTCGATCACTCATGTATTCATTCACTTGGTCACTCATGCGATCAGGGGAAGGAAAATGTCACGAGTAAATGTCCAACTCACTTGATCACTCATGTGGTCACTCACTTGGTCACTTGTACCATCATTCGTATGTTCACTCATACAGTCACGCGTACGATAAGGGCTGGCGAAATATCAGAGATAAATTTCCGATTTACTTGATTACTTACTGAGTCACTCATATGGTCACTCACTGAGTCACTCATATGGTCACTCACCGAGTCACTCATATGGTCACTCGCTGAGTCACTCATATGGTCACTCACTGGGTCACTGATATGGTCAGGGCAGGCGAAAGGTCAGGGCGAAATTCCCGGTGTGAAATGTCCGGGGCGAAATTTCCGGGGGCTAAATGTACCGGGGTGAGATGTCAGGGGCGAAATTTCCGGGGGCCAAATGTACTGGGGACGAAACGTGCCGGGGCGAGATGTCGGGGACGAAATGTCGGAGGCGAAATATCGGGGGCAAAGGTTCCGTGAACCCTTGGCCCCATACTTTTTTCATTGTTTATCGATAAACTCGATCAGGGTATCGATGGGATTGATAGCAAATTCGCAGATGACGTGAAGCTAAGGGAATGAAAACGATAGGGAGTTGCTCTAGACCAGTGATTCCCAACGTGGGCGTTGGAATGTTCCAGGGGGGGCGGTGGAAGCTACGGATATAACACACGTTCCTATGAGTTAGATTGCGTTGGGGGGCGATGGGACAAAAAAGGTTGGGAAACTATGCTCTAGAGCTAGACCATAGTCTCCCAAACTTTTTGTTTCATCGCCCCCTTCATCAGAAATTTTTTCCTCTCATCGCCCCCCAACTCAAGCAAACCCATAGGATCCTATGTTAAATCAGTAGGTTCTATCGCCCCCTTGGAACATTCCATCGCCTACCAGGGGGCCGATATTGCCCACTTTGGGAAACACTGCACTAGACCAACTTAAACAGGATTGGAGCGTGGGCAAATGAAGCATGAAGTTTAGCGTTGACAAGTGCATGGTCGCTCATTTTGGATCGAACAACCCACGTTTCTCTTTCGAATTGATTGGTGTTACTATCCCGGATGCAACTAGGGTGACCGATTTGGGAATTCGCATTGACGAGCGGCTTAGGTTTTCTGAACATTGTTCAGCGGTGGTCAAAAAAGCGAATAGAATGCTTGGTTTTATTTTCAAAAAGATCTCTTAGCGTTCTCCTAAAGTCATTCTTCCGCTTTTCCGAGGCGCAGTTCGTCTTGGACTGGAGTATGCTGTACGGTTTCGGAGACCATACTTACAGAGGGACATCGACTTGGTTGAAGGGATGCAGAGAAGAGCTACGCGTGTTGTTATTCACGTGGGGCTGGAGTTATTAAGAGAGACGTCTTTTTTTGAATATGTTTACATTGGATGAACGCAGGTGTCGGGGAGATATGATTGAAGTGTTCAAAATTTTCAATGGGATGGCTAGGATGGACCATGAATTATTGTTACACCGTCAATCGACTGCTTTTATAAGGGGACACCAGTATCGATTGGTGAGGGACAATTCTAAGTTATGGTGTCGCAGGGAGTTTTTCTCCAATAGGGTTAATAAATGGAATAGCTTACCCCGGAGGTAGTAAATTCTAACAGAACTGACAGCTTTAAAAAGAAATACTATAAGCATGTTGGGGTAAATCGAGAAGAATAAACAAATATACTTAGAATAAAATAACCATAAGTATTCTTTATGGGCATTGTATAATATTTTATCATGTGTATATGCTGTTTCTAGTTTTTGTAATTGCCTTTTTATTAGGGTTGCTGTAATTTTGAAGTATATGACATCCAAAATTTGTTATGGGCAACTTTTTCTCAGCCACCTCATCGGGCATTTTGTGTGTTGTAGTGTTGTATTTGTATTTATCAGTTTGATCCACCTCCGAAAGAAATTCCTGGACGGCCCTGTCACTTTTATCATCGACAATAAGCAAACTTTTTAGGTTAGATTTCTCTCATATTAGTATGGCTAATACATACTCACTCACATGGTAAACAGTCCCAGTCTATCTTCAGAGAGGCAATTTATTACCATCCGAAGAGGTGGCACGAGTAGTGATAGGGGGAAGGGGTTTTGGATTTGCTGACTTTTGATGACGGGGGGGGGGGGGGAGTTTACTGATACTTACACAAAGCCGAGAAGAGTAAAAGTGGACCTGGCCTCGCCTTGTTAGACGGCTCATCTGAGCCACCAAGCTGAGAGAAGGGCCTAGCACCTGGGCTGGTCACTGTGACACGAAGGGCTCACCCGAGCCATCAAGCCAAGACAAAGCTTCATTAAGAGAGACCTTTCAAGCGGCTTTGAGCCGAGAAGAGTAGACGCGGTCCAGGACTTGGCTTGGCCACAATAACAACAAAGGGCTCGCTAGAGCTACAAAGCCATGATTATTACGAAAAAATACGGCGATAAACTCGAATCATGTCTTTACTTTTCGGACTTTGGCCGGGAATCTCCAACCATTTGTCGAACTGACAGGCCAAAACTCGAAATTCGGACGTTGGCTGGGCCAATTTTTCGCGAAACGGCCGATTTCGGGCTTTTGCCGTCAAGTTTTATAACCATTGGCGTACGCAAAGCGGGGTTTTGGGGTTCTCACCCCGCCCCCCCCTGAAGCCGAGATTATAGTGTTATTTTGCAGGAAAAAACGTAAAGCCCCCCCCCCCCTGAAAAGAAAAAAAAATTGGAACCCCAGAATATTCTGCGTACGCCTATGATTATAACTCATATCTTTTTTGGATGTCCTGTATATTGTATTCGTTTTATGCGCGCATTTGTATATATAGCTCATATATTTTTCTGATTTTCTGTCTCATATGATGTTGAGGAAGTTCTTGACTGGTGACGAGGGACTCATATGGCAAGTTTTTTCCGACACAGCCACGTTTTTCGGAACAATGTGCCTCCGAACACAATCAGGCTCTGTCAACGAAGTGACACTTCGATTACCGAGCCTGATTGTGTCCGGTTTACCCTGTTACCCCCTATATCATGTTACGAGTGAATCCACATCCAAAAAAAAAATATTATGTTAGAAGAGGTAGAGAGAAATACCACGAAAAGGAAATCTTCGTTAGAGCCAAAAACTTTGTAAGCCGAAGTATCACTGTGAATTGTGCAATAAGCATTTCCTAATCACCATTCATTGATTGATTTCCTTCACCCGTCATACGCCGTGTTGCGTACGTGACAGGTCGACCTTGGTCGACTCCCAGGTTGAGAAAATCTGAGCTTGGTAAATCACGAAGTTTCACTATAATTAAACTTGAATCATATTCTTACGCAATTTTCTCAGGAGGAGGGGGATTCATCAGTTGTTCTTCCCAAGGAGATTTTCTTACTGTATTAAGCATTTGGAAGCTGTAAACGAAAGCATGACAAAGGTCATAAAACCTCGACATTCCCTCCCTACCATATTTTATACAGGTCCGTAAAAATCTTATTTAAAATTAAATTTCAAATTTTAAATTCTGAAATTCAAAAAAATTTAAATTTAAAACTTAATTTTAAATAAGATTAAGTCAATTAAATCTCAATTTTTTGCTTCATTTCACGAATTGAACAGTTTCTTTTATATACAGGGTGGGCAAAAAGTCCGTAGAAACTTTAAAAGTTCATAAAAATCGGAAAAATAACCGAAATAAAACGGTTTGAGGGGTTTGCATCGCTAGGTCATGGAAATTTTTTTAAGACAGGAAAAAATAACTAAAAAACAGCCGATAGGTGGTGCTGACGTACACAAGTCAAAGAAAAGATACGCAAATAACGAACAGAATTTCTCCAAATCGTTTATTACAGCGGTATGTGTTCCACATGATCACCACCACAGGGTATAACACATTGCAGGCGAGTCACAAATCCAGCAACGGCAGAGTGCAGTAGACCCACATACACGGTTTACAACGGTTGTAGATTAGGAGCCGCTGAAGTCGCTCGTACCAGTGCCACCTATAGGCTGTTTTGAGGGGGGGGGGTTTCATGTCTTAAAACAATTTCCGTGACCTAGTGATGCTAACCCTGCAAACCGTTTTTTATTTCGGTTATTTTTCCGGTTTTTATTCATTTTTAAAGTTTCTACGACTTTTTGCCCACCCTGTACGTTCAATATTGTAGTTGCTTTTGTTGAAACTCCCACTGGCTTTCCACTGGCACACCTGTCATCAAGGGTGTCGTAAATCACTTAGGCGTGACTCAAACTTGTTGAAAGGCGGCCATTTTTTAAGAGGCATTCCTTTTCCTTCTGCTCCACCAGGTGTGGATTTTCGTTCAATTTCCCTTTCCTGGCAATCCAGACACGGCGTGAGAACTTTAACCAGATGTGTTGGAGGGCTATTTATGATAATAAGATCTAATGGTATGATTTTTCAAAGTATGTAAAGTTGGTACGCCCTCCGAATATCACTTTCACTGCTGTTGAAACACACTTGACTCCACATTTTTCCAAACATTTCGTGGAGGCACACGAATAATACTTAGTTAACTATTGGAGGATCACCCTTACCGGATGCAAGACCTCTTTACCAGTGCCCTTTGCCCTTGCAATTTTAGGGGGCCCCACAAATCGGATTTTCTTTCCTTTATTTTTTTTAACCTTCGTTTCCGTAGAATATCTCCAAACGTGGAATTTAATTTGAGAGTAACTATGTAAACTTTTTACATAATTATACTCTGTAACAGACATATTCAACCTGCTGCTCGCGGGCACTGTGGTGCTTCCAGAGAAAAAAGTTGCCTCAAAGAACGTTATATAAAAAGGGGGGGGGGGGAATTCATGTTTGCACAGGGCCTGAATTTATGAGGAACAGGCTGTGCCCTTCAGCGCACTAATAATCCTCGCTATTTTCTCAAAAACTGTACAGTTTTATGCATATTTTATTTTCATGAACATTATTAGAGCTGCAACCAGAAGCGTACGCAGGACCAACCTTTCGAATGGCACACCGAGTTTAGGGATGAAAGCCCAAGAAATTCTCTTCCCGAGAAATTTTCTGTTACTGACTGTCGAAAGTATGGTATTTCAATTTTAAAAATTGATTGAAACAACATACAAAATAATTTTCTTTAGATATTCTGATTTGTGTGCGAAAATATTTTAAGTCTTTGATCATCTTGGGGGGGGGGGGGGAGGCCACGGGTCACCACATTCTGCTACTATTTATTAATATGAAAATAATTTAATTTGGAAATTTGGAGTTTTTCACTTCTATTACCACAGATTTAGTGCTTTAGTGTATGAATAAACACTTGAGAAAAATAATGCCGCACTGACTATAATTTTGAACGAAAAAAATTATTTAAATACCTATGAGATTACGACTTAGCCAAATAAAAGTATACAGTTTTCTTAATTTCTTTGACTCGACTATATTCGGGTAAAAAGTTGACGAACGACTTGATTTAATTTTCAATTTATTTCGAAGTTGAGCAATTTTGAATGATTTCATCTATATATTCCGTCTTTTATAGAGCAATTTTACCTCACATATTTTCACGTTAAAATGTGGAAATTGCATCCACTGCGACAGGTGCATTGGCATCTAAATTGAAAGGTTTAGCCGTAGGTGTAGACAGAAAAAAGGCACGCCACTTCAGGCATGCGATAGAGTTCAGCGGTAAAGAAAAAAAAACGGGATTGAAAATTGAAAGCTGTTGAAAGAAGACGCACTAGTGAGGACATAGTTAATAGGGGTTTAAAACAATAAATGAAAGCAATAATTGCAGCACAGAGAAAATACCTTTTATATATGTATATAACCATTTGAATCTATTTCTGTTAATTTAAATGGTTTTTTTAAAGGTTGGTTACTCAAATTACTCGGGAACACAATTTTTTGGCCTCTTCCAAAGTTAAATCTTGCGTATGCCCCTGCCCTGGAATGGAGTGCTGCGGCATAGTCGTGAGTAAGGTTTTTGTCGCCCCCCCCCCCAACTTCAAAATTCGATCATTTTAGAACTGTGTTCTTTGTTCGCAGCTAAAACTCCCACCCCAAAATGTTACTGCCCGGGGCAGTTGCTCCTCCCCCGTCCCCCTCTAGTTCGGGGCCCTGTGCTGCGGAGCCATCTTTTCTTGGAATCTTTTTTTAATTGAACGTAACAAATTTTGATCACAATAAAAATTTCAAAATTAGACTTCCCTGAAAGTATGGTCAAACTTCTTGTTAAATTGAAATCAATTCCAAATTGTAAAATTTTGGTTCTAAAGAGATGCATCCATGGTTGGAAAAATTCCCATTAAAAAAGAACTATGAACACGCAATGTTTGTGCAGAAATGAAAAGAGCGAAACATGTCAGTAAAAGGCAGCGTGAAATTCCTTAAGCTTTGCCGTGATTTCCTCACAGTATATTTCTTCAGCTTTTCTCTCTAATAAACAACATTAGAACCTCTACTGGATTCCGATCATTTGACATTTGTAAGAGAAGACAATGAGATGCTCATTATTCTTAATACTCACTTGTATTTAATAATTGTATAATAGTTTCTCACACACACGCAACACAAATGATACAAATACCTATGCCACAACAGACAAATTGCCCAACGAGGTGAGTGGCTGAAAATGGTTGTCGATAAAAGTATACGTGGTTGTTAATCACAAATTATCAGTGTGGATCCATTATTTATGACATCCTAGAATTATAGATTCCTCCTATATTCGGCATGTTTTGTGCATAACAAATTTCAATGAAAGTGCGCCACCAGTCCAATTAGGGGGCAGCAGGCGGGTCTCGTGCCCCGGGCGCTAGACCTGAGGGAGCGCAAATTTCATTCTGAAACCTCTCCTTCAACATTAGAAGGGGGGCGTCAAAATGTGCGCTTGCCCCGGGTGACAAAGCATCCAGTTGCGGCCCTGTGCGCCACCCCTTTCAAATAAACTGGTTTCTATTTTGTAAGAAATACAGAGATGAAATATATATTGTGTGTGAGATGTTCATATATATCAGAAAAAAAATCTCGTGTCTCTTTTATAACACACGGCATTCCAATTCAAATCCACAGAAATAACAGATATTCAGTACAATAACATAAAAGGGAAAAAAACAGAAACCATGTTTCGATAATGGTAGTAAGCGATGGGCAATCGTAACGGTGTTTATCGGTTTCCTTAAAACCCAGGG